>NC_045958.1:52068152-52365652 GCF_010909765.2 Amblyraja radiata | reverse complement strand
TTGCTTCCTGTTTGCCAGCCAGTTCTCTATCCACATCAATACTGAACCCCCAATGCCGTGTGCTTTAAGTTTGTAAACTAATCTCTTATGTGGGACCTTGTCGAAAGCCTTCTGGAAGTCCAGATACACCACATCCACTGGTTCTCCCCTATCCACGCTACTAGTTACATCCTCGAAAAATTCTATAAGATTCGTCAGACATGATTTACCTTTTGTAAATCCATGCTGACTTTGTCCAATGATTTCACCACTTTCCAAATGTGCTGCTATCCCATCTTTAATAACTGACTCTAGCAGTTTCCCCACTACCGATGTTAGACTAACTGGTCTGTAATTCCCCGTTTTCTCTCTCCCTCCCTTCTTAAAAAGTGGGGTTACGTTTGCTACCCGCCAATCCTCAGGAACTACTCCAGAATCTAAAGAGTTTTGAAAGATTATTACTAATGCATCCACTATTTCTGGAGCTACTTCCTTAAGTACTCTGGGATGCAGCCTATCTGGCCCTGGGGATTTATCGGCCTTTAATCCATTTAATTTACCCAACACCACTTCCCGGCTAACCTGGATTTCACTCAATTCCTCCAACTCCTTTGACCCGCGGTCCCCTGCTATTTCTGGCAGATTATTTATGTCTTCCTTAGTGAAGACGGAACCAAAGTAGTTATTCAATTGGTCCGCCATATCCTTGTTCCCCATGATCAACTCACCCGTTTCTGACTGCAAGGGACCTACATTTGTTTTAACTAATCTCTTTCTTTTCACATATCTATAAAAACTTTTGCAGTCAGTTTTTATGTTCCCTGCCAGTTTTCTTTCATAATCTATTTTTCCTTTCCTAATTAAGCCCTTTGTCCTCCTCTGCTGGTCTCTGAATTTCTCCCAGTCCTCCGGTATGCTGCTTTTTCTGGCTAATTTGTACGCATCATCCTTCGCTTTGATACTATCCCTGATTTCCCTTGTTATCCACGGATGCACTACCTTCCCTGATTTATTCTTTTGCCAAACTGGGATGAACAATTTTTGTAGTTCATCCATGCAGTCTTTAAATGTCTTCCATTGCATATCCACCGTCAACCCTTTTAGAATTAATTGCCAGTCAATCTTGGCCAATTCACGTCTCATACCCTCAAAGTTACCTTTCTTTAAGTTCAGAAATGTGTTAAAATTGCTCCCATATTTCTACACAGCTCCAAAATTAAGAAGAGAAGAGAAAGTCCGAAGAAAGGTCTCGACCCGAATCGTCACCCATTCCTTCTCTCCAGAGATGTTCCTTGTCCCGCTGAATTGCTCCAGCAATTTGTGTCTATAGTGGAATTTTGAAAAAGGTGTGAGCACTCTCTTACAGGGAGTAGACACCTCCTTTAATGTCTGATGAAGGGTCTCGACCCGACCCGATGAAGGGTCTGACCCCTTGAGTTGCTCCAGCATTTTGTGTCTATCTTCATTATAAACAAGCATCTGCAGTTCCTTCTTACACCTCCTTTAATGTAACTGACTAAAGGTCCAAGAAAGACTTGGCTTCACTTACTTTGCCATTTTCCCTCCATCTTGTTAGATTACTATTCAGCGTAGTTAAAATAATTTGGGATTGCTCACTTGATAAGTGTCCATCTTTGCACAATGGGACATTTGCAGAGCGGAGCCAGGCCTCCTGAGGACAGGAATACATTCTCCAGCTGTTCATTACATTCCTGATCTTGTAGAAGTTATATAATTGGTTTGCCATTTGCCAAAAATAACCTATTTTGTGCACTACGCCATTGATAATGAGTTTTGTTGGTAACATGACATTAGCTTCTGCTTACAACTTATGTTAGACATTTCAACTAATGATAGCAATGCTCCAATGTTAACGTGACTACGGTGTATGTGGTACATCTGGTTGTTTCCAGATGTTTGTTTCTAAATTATAGTTTACAAAAAATATATATATATATATGGATTATGTCATACTTATTTTCAAATGAAGTCGACTTGTACTTAGAAATACAGCAGGGAAAAAGGCCCTTCAGCCAACCAAGTCCACCCTGACCATCGATCACCTGTTCACACTAGTTCTATATTATCCCACTTTCGCATCCACTTGTTACACACCCAGGGCAATTTACAGAAGCCAATCAACCTGCAAATTCGCACATCTTTGGGATGTGGGAGGAAACCAGAGCACCAAGGGAATCCCATGCGGTCACAGGGAGAACTTGCAAACTCCACACCTGAGATCAGGATAGAACCCGGGTCTCCACCACTGTGTGACAGCAGCACTGTCAGCTGCACCTCTATGCTGCCTTTAAAGATGTGCTGAAAGATATAATGTGTTTTCTAAACAGTCCACAAGTGAGCGATGCTCTGCAATAATTTCAAAGAATATAATCACCTAGATCAAATAGGTTGGTGAAGAAGCTGACCGTCATCAGCCAGGAAAATCAGTATGGCAATTGGTACATTATGTTACAGTTGTACAAGACATTGGTGAGGGGTGCACTTAGAGTATTTGGTCACCCAGTTTTAGGAAAGATGCCATAAAGTTCGAAAGAGTGCGGAGAAGATTTACGGGGATATTACCAGGACTCAAGGGCTTGAGCCATAGGGAGACATTTTGTAGGCTAGGACTTTAAGAGTGCAGGAGGCTGAGGGGTGATCATATGAGGATGAATAAAATCATGAGAAGAAAATACATTAATTCTGTTTCTCTGGGTATTCCCAGCATTTTGGGTTTACATTTCAAAAAATTCGGGCTTGATATTATGGCAGGCATGGAACAGTGAGAATGCCCCTCAATGGTGGCAGATTTTACATCCCCCAGGCTGGCACTGAATATAGAGCAGTACAAGCCAGCGTGCAGTGCTGCCGGTGCATACCAGAGCGCTGCCCCAGCACCTCTGTAAAAAAAAACTAGAATTTTAACTAGCGGGTGTGTGGTTGGGGTAACCTGGTTGAAAGAGTGGGAAGGGGAAGACCTATCACTACTGAGGTTCCCTGTAGGAGGGGGGGGAGCAGTAGGACCCAGCAGAGTCAGACCACGTGCCGTCTGCATAGTGGAGGTTGTGGGTCTGGTGCTGAGCCTGGAACTCTGGTGAAGTGACGCCTCCGGCCCGCTGGTGGCCAGTGAAGAGGCGAGGGTTGGCAGAGTCACTGGTGGAGGCCCATGTGGGGATGGAGTAGAGATACGGGTCGGCGGCAGCAGCAGCATTAGTGGCCCCAGGGAGACAGTGAAGGTCAGCGACAGTGGCGGTGGCCCCAGGGAGGTGGTGAGAGTCGGCAGTTTCAATGGTCCGGGCCTGGGTTTGGCCGGGAAGGAGGTGAGGGTCGGAGAGGTGGTGGATGTTGTTGCTGCTCCTCATGGTGGCCACCTCGGCCTCATGGTGGTTGGGCAGGCGGCGCCACAGTCCAATGGCGGAGCTCCGGGCCTGCGGGCGGGCGGTCGAGTCGAGGAGTGTCGGTGGAGGGACCGGTCTGGAGGTGGGCAAGCTTGTACTCCTTGGTAGTCTAGATAGGCAAGGAAGCATTTGTTGAGAGTGTGGATCTGGCATCAAATGATGTAGAGTTGTGGTCCGTTGCAGTTGTGAGTGAGCGGGTGATTGAGTGAGCGGGTGATTGAGTGAGCGGGTGATTGAGTGAGCGGGTGATTGAGTGAGCGGGTGTGTGTGTATGTGCGCGTGAGTGCGTGTGCATGCGAGTGTGTGAAGGCCCAAAGCTGTGGGAGAGTCAGGGTGAGTTGGTACCATCCGGCACCTCTGTAAAAATACATGATCACCATCTTTTTCTTTACTTACTTGATAATTATATTTCATGATAATTTGTAAGTGCAACCATGCAATATTTTGTCATTATTAAATTAAGTATTATATGTTTTATTGTACTAATTATGCAATGGGATGTAGTGAAAGGCTATAATCTTGTTTGACCCTCTTAGGAGACTAGCTTTACATCAACTGCCTGAAAATTGTAATCACCACAAAAAACTCAAAATTAAGATTTGAAGTTTATGAAGTAAAACCATTTGATGACAGAACCTTTTTATATATATATCTAGCCTCTACGGTTGGCTAGCCACTCACTGTAGTCAACAGCACATGAAATCTACTGGTTGAGGTATAAAAATAATAGTGTATAAGCTGCTTTTGAAGAGCTATAATTTAGTCTTGGGAGGGTGACAGGAAGTTAACTGAACCGCTCGACCTTCAGCCATCCATTACCAGTGTTGAAATGAAACTGGCTATTTTTAACTGGAGCAGTAAATGAAGGGAGTATAACAAAGATTCACCAAGATGGAAGCATACACTATTCGTAGAAGTGTAGCCTTCTTGTCCTTCTGGTGGTTTAGTTTAGTTGTGCTCCAAAACATGCAATTAAAAATGGAAAATGAAGTATTGTCTAAGCACTGTGTTTTTTTTTTAAAGCAGACCAAACTAAAATTGGCAGTTAGCCAAAGTGCTCAGAGTCAGGTTCAGACTTTAGGATCAGGCTTATCTTTGTCGTGAATTGCCCAGTTGCGTACAAAACCACCTTGACTGTAATGGTTATAAGAAAACTGAGGTAAAGGTCAAATATAATTTGACTTGTTAAAAGATTGATATGCCTTTTCACAATAATGTGATTTAAAAAAATGATTTAGAGATCCATACCATGTAATTCAAAACAGAAGCTCAGATCAGATCTGTGAAAAGGTGAACAATTTCTACTCCTGTCACCTGTACTTTACTGATATACTAATCAAACCTGCCACTTTTGATTTTATGTTTTCCGTAACCTTATTATGCCAACTATCGATTTCTGATACTAATACGATAGAACTGGTACAGTGTTAGTTTCGTAGTGTGTTGACAGTGTTTTAAACATAGCTTTCCAAACTCTGTAATGCATGCTAGGACTTTGATGCTACCTCTATTCAGACCCAGGCACCAGTCGGTTTTGCAACTGATCTAATGGAATACCCATCATCTATTGCACTTTACCTTCTACTGCAGAGATATTACATCCCTTCTGATTCAAGAATCATATGCTGTCTAATTTGTTCCTTGTCCATACATATATTTTGTTGCAGATTTTACAATAAACAGCTGCATTATCTTATGCCTGAAAGGTACTTTAAATCACTTTTTTTCCTACTGAAATAAAACTAGAACATTTTCCAAATTCTGCAAACACATAGCTATGTGAAGAGCAAAACTTAGTGATGTTTTAGTCAACCAATCTTTCTTTATTATGGATGCTGCCAACTCATCTTCAGTGTATTTTCAGTTTTTTCTGTTTGGCTTTCAGATTTTGAGCATATTTTCTGTTCATTTGTATTACAAAAAGAACATACTGTGCCCATTAGACCATTCTAATGATAGGCCATCAACCAAATAGGTGAACTTTCTTATTTTCTCTCCATAAACGCTGCTTGCATTTTCATAGACATAAATCTCAGAGGACCTCGAAGTATTAGTAACCCTAACATAGATCTCTTTAAATCATAATTGTTGATCCGGTAGGCGGCGCGACTCTCGTCTGCAGCGGCCTCTGCAGTCCGTCTGCGTTTTTATTATTTTATGTCTATGTTTTTATATAGTTTTTGTTATTTTTGTTGGGGTATGTGTGTGCGGGGGGGGTGGTGTGGGGGGGTTGGGGGTAACTTTTAAATCTCTCCCTGCACGGGAGACCCAACCTTTTCTTTGTCGGGTCTCCGTTGTCGTTGGGGCTGCAACGAGGAGCGGCCTCCAACAGGAAAACCGGGGGCTGTGGTGCCGACTACTCACCTCACCGTCGCGGAGTTGGCCGAGTCCAGAGCGGGTGGAGCTGTGGTGGACGCTGCTGCGGCCCGACCCCCGGAGATTCGGTGGCTGCAACTGCGGGTTTGGCGGACGGCACCGGGAGCCCGCGGGTACCTGGAGGGAGACCGCTTTTCAGGGCTCCCGCAACGGCGACTTCTCCCGCCCGAGTTGCGGGGTTGAAGAGCTCCTGGAGCGGGGCCTACATCACCGCCCCGCGCGGCTTGGAATGGCCGCGGGAGTTTGTAGCGCGCGCCGGGGGCTCTAACACCAAGACCCGGTGTGCGACCTTGCATCACCCGGCGTGGCTTTAATGGCCACGGGACAATCGCCATCGCCCGCCGGGGGCTTTGACTTTGACTCTGACATGGGGGGGGAGAGTGCAGTGGAGAGATAAGTTGTTTTGGCCTTCCATCACAGCAATGTGATGGATGTTTATGTAAAATATGTTGTGTCTTGGGTCTATTTGTTTGTAATGTATGGCTGCAGAAACGGCATTTCGTTTGGACCTCAAGGGGTCCAAATGACAATAAATTGAATTGTATTGTATTGTATGTATACAGAGTAAAAGGCAAATGCTGGATGAACTCAGCTGGGCAAGTAGCTCCTGTGGATGGAAAAGGACAGTCCATATTTCTGGTTGAGAGCCTTTCTAAGTCCAGAAGAAGGATCTCGACCTGAAACGTCGACTACATTTCCCTCCATAGATACTGACTGACCTGCTGAGTTCCTCCAGCAGTTTGTTTTTTGCTCCAGATGACAGCATTTGCAGTCATCAAAGACTGTATGCATGTCGGGTAACAGAACCAGTTGTTCCTGATTCAAGCTTTCAGAAGGCTTTCGACAAGGTCCCACATAAGAGATTAGTATACAAACTTAAAGCACACGGTATTGGGGGTTCAGTATTGATATGGATAGAGAACTGGCTGGCAGACAGGAAGCAAAGAGTAGGAGTAAACGGGTCCTTTTCACAATGGCAGGCAGTGACTAGTGGGGTACCGCAAGGCTCAGTGCTGGGACCCCAGCTATTTACAATATATGTTAATCATTTGGACGAGGGAATTGAATGCAACATCTCCAAGTTTGTGGATGACACGAAGCTGGGGGGCAGTGTTAGCTGTGAGGAGGATGCTAGGAGGCTGCAAGGTGACTTGGATAGGCTAGGTGAGTGGGCAAATGCATGGCAGATGCAGTATAATGTGGATAAATGTGAGGTTATCCACTTTGGTGGCAAAAACAGGAAAGTAGACTATTATCTGAATGGTGGCCGATTAGGAAAAGGGGAGATGTAATGAGACCTGGGTGTCATGGTACACCAGTCATTGAAAGTAGGCATGCAGGTGCAGCAGGCAGTGAAGAAAGCAAATGGTATGTTAGCATTCATAGCAAAAGGATTTGAGTATAGGAGCAGGGAGGTTCTACTGCAGTTGTACAGGGTCTTGGTGAGACCACACCTGGAGTATTGCGTACAGTTTTGGTCTCCTAATCTGAGGAAGGACATTCTTGCCATAGAGGGAGTACAGAGAAGGTTCACCAGACTGATTCCTGGGATGTCAGGACTTTCATATGAAGAAAGATTGGATAGACTCGGCTTGTACTTGCTAGAATTTAGAAGATTGAGGGGGATCTTATAGAAACTTACAAAATTCTCAAGGGGTTGGACAGGCTAGATGCAGGAAGATTGTTCCCGATGTTGGGGAAGTCCAGAACAAGGGGTCACAGTTTAAGGATAAAGGGGAAATCTTTTAGGACCGAGATGAGAAAAAAAAAATTCACACAGAGAGTGGTGAATCTTTGGAATTCTCTGTCACAGAATATAGTTGAGGCCTGTTCATTGGCTATATTTAAGAGGGAGTTAGATGTGGCCCTTGTGGGTAAAGGGATCAGGGGGTATGGAGGGAAGGCAGGTACAAGATACAGAGTTGGATGATCAGCCATGATCATATTGAATTGTGGTGCAGGCTCGAAGGTCCGAATGGCCTACTCCTGCACCTATTTTCTATGTTTCTATGTTTCTAAGCAGGTTTACATTTTCTTCCATATTCAGTGAGAAAGATTATAAAATCAGAGACAAGGGACAGAGAGAGAGTTTATATTCATTTCAGGAGAAGTGATGTGCACTCATGCAGATCCTTACTTCAATCCAGAATGTTATTGGTGATATAAAAATAAATCAGCAGAGGAGCAGATATTCGGATTTTATAAACAGGATGCTTAGCTGTTCCTGGAATCAAGTGTCAACAGCTACCAAGGAGCTGGAAAATATGTGTATTTCTAGCATACAACTTTTAGCTCTTGTCATTTATGGAAGTTATTAGTTGTAATTAACCAGGTGACACTAAGAACTGTAATTAATTGAATGACACATGATCTGGCTCATCATTGATATTCAGAGGATGGGGAATAAATGGCGAACAATACTGGTAGCTTTATTATTCCCCGAAGTATTGATTTTGCCTGTTCATTTTGTCTTTTTATTTAATACATTTGCAGCATGTTAAATGGAGATGATGTGTCTGTGAACTTATGTTTAACTTTTAACTTATGGGCAGATGTGGAGTGAATCATCAGTTGGACAAATGAAATACAATTATTAAAAATGATTGGAAATTGGAGGCTATGAAAACATATTTGGAATCCAAGTAAGGGCATAATTTGTAACGCTGCATACTAAAACTACCAATGCGATGCACATGATATATGATTAGACAGCTGAGGTTTCCAGGTAAATACTTTAACTTTCAGTATAGCGGAATCCATACAAAACTATCCTTGAGACAAGTTTTCTTTGGTGATTTTGGAAGATGACAGGTTTAAAGTGAGTGGTACTGTTAAAGCCAATTAAAGCAATAGCCTCATCAAACTCACCGTGTTTCACTGCAGAATACTGGGCTGTGTGTAAACAACACCCTCAGAAGAAGCATATTGGAAATTATGTTAATGACTGCTAAAGCAATATGACAAATTTATCGTCTTAACCTATCAACCATGGGTTTCACAGTCTTGCTGATGCTGGATAGCAAAAACATGGATATATTCTAGACCGATTGACTGGATTAATCAATCACAGGAAAATAGCAACAAAATATTGACAATTGATACACATAACTGGGAAAGAATATTTGTAGAGAATTTTGCTGATGGTTGACTTTTCACATCCAGGAGATGTGATCTATCAGAGATAAGGTGCTGGAGTCTGAAGAAGGGCCACTACCCAAAACATCACCTATCCTTTCTCTCTGCCTGACCTGCTAAGTTATTCCAGTACATTGTGTCTATCTTTGGTATAAACCAACATCTGCAGTTCTTTGTTTCGACATGTGATCTATCTGTTCAGTTTGATCACTTTGGATATACCTCCATTGAGGACGTAAATATCCAGCAACTAAAGACCTGAAGCGATGAGATAGAGCAGCAGATGGCAGGTAGAAAGAGGGATGAGAAGGGAGAAGCAGAGTGACAGGAAATCAGAGGTTTACCAGCTTGTTGAATGTGTCAAGATTGTGGCAGTGCCTCTAGCTCGGCCCATCTCATGGTTTGGTGCAGACCACCGGCAAAGTTTAACGCAGGTGTGGTGGGGCAAGTATTTTTACACCGAGGGAGGTGAGTGCCTGGAACGTGCTGCCAGGCGGGATGGTGGAGGCAGATACGATAATGGCATTTAAGAGACCTTTAGACATATGGATATGCAGGAAATGGATGTAGATGACATGTGCATGTGCCTTTAACATAGTGACCTCACCACTACTAACCACTCCCCATATCAGAAGTATAAATGCAACCTCCCCACCCATTGATCCCTCTCTAGCTCCTGTGACAGACCACGTACAGCGAGGGCAGCAACGTTTGTGTATTACCAATAAATAGTAGTAAAGACAACAGTGTGTTTGGAACCAATCTTTACATGGTGTCAGAATTGGGATCAATGGGTGGGGAGGTTGCATTTATACTTCTGATATGGGGAGTGGTTAGTAGTGGTGAGGTCACTATGTTAAAGGCACATGCACATGTCATCTACATCCTTCCCCTTGGAAACAAAGCAATACAGTAGTGACGGGGCGACCAGTATTGCGGGACCACTATTTTCAATCCGCCCACCGCGGTCATCCTGGGGCCGAGGCCACTCTGTCACACGCCCAGAGTCAATTCTACTGGCCCGGCATGGCCCAAGACATCCGGGATAGGGTCTCCGCCTGCGCTACCTGCAATAGCCTCACTCCCCATCAGCAACGCCAGCCGCTTCTGCAACAGCCTGCCCCTGAACTGCCCTGGATGGCCGTCGCCACTGACATTTTCGAGTGGCGTGGCAAGCACTTCCTGGTCCTCGTTGACTCTTATTCCAGCTGGTTCGAGGTCGACCAGCTGCACTCCCTCTCCTCTTCGGCCGTCATCGGGAAGCTGCGCCGCCACTTCGCCACTTTCGGCTCCCCGGCGAGCCTCCAATCTGACAACGGCAGCCAGTTCACCAGTGCCGAGTTTCGGGGTTTCGCTGCCAGCTGGAACCTCCGACATTACACCAGCAGTCCAGAGTACCCACAGAGCAACGGCCTGGCGGATCGCGCTGTCCGCAGTGCTAATGACTTGCTGGAGCATTGCAGACTGTCCGAATCCGACTTTTACCTGGCCCTCCTCAATCTTCGTAACATCTCCCGCGACCCTGCCTTGGGCTCGCCAGCACAGCGGCTGATGTCTCGCACTACGAGACCTCCACTCCCTGTGACCCAGCAGTCCCTCGTGCCCTCTGTCCTCCAGCCAGCTGCTGTCCAGGAGCGCATTGCCCTCAAGCACGAAGTGCAAAAGCGCTCCCACGACCAGTCCTGCCGTCCCCTACCGCGTCTGTTCCCCAGCCAAGTCGTCCGGATGCAGTCCACCTCCGGTCACTCCAAGCTTGCCACCGTCGTCGGTGATGCTGGTTCGCCGCGGTCCTACCTGGTCGACCACGACGGTACCATCTACCGCCGGTCCCGCCAACATCTGCGGCTTGTCAACGAGCCCCCACCACCTCCTGCCGGCCCTTTCTCCCCTCCTTTGTCCTCCACGCTACCTGCCGCCCCACGCATGCCTCGGTCCCTGCCATCTCAGCTCTTCCAGCCTCACTCTCCACCTGCCAGCCCTCGCTCGCCTGCCCGTCCACCCGCTGCTGCGCCTGCATCCCCTCCTCTGGCTCTGCCGGCTCTTTCTCCTCCGGGTTCCCCGGTTCCGTCAACCGCTCCCGCTCCGGCCCCTGCTCTTCCTGCAGAGGGGGGAGATGGCGAGCTGCGTACCCGATCCGGCCGGCTGGTTAAGCCGCCTGTCCGCTATGGTGAATTTGCTTAGCTGTTTGCTTACCTGCTCGTAGCGCATGAGACGTGGTCGCCCCGTCACTACTGTATTGCTTTGTTTCCAAGGGGAAGGATGTAGATGACATGTGCATGTGCCTTTAACATAGTGACCTCACCACTACTAACCACTCCCCATATCAGAAGTATAAATGCAACCTCCCCACCCATTGATCCCTCTCTAGCTCCTGTGACAGACCACGTACAGCTAGGGCACCAAAGTTTGTGTATTACCAATAAATAGTAGTAAAGACAACAGTGTGTTTGGAACATCTCTTTACAATGGAGGAATATGGATTATGTGCAGGCAGACAAGAGTTGGTCTTGGCATCATCTTCGGCACAGATGTGGATGAAGGGCCTATTCCTGAGCTGATCTATGTTCATGAAACTCTGTTGGAACAAGACCAGCTGCCATTCAGCACTTCAACTCCCCCTCCCATTCTGAATCTGACCTTTCTGTCCTGGGCCTCCTCCAATGCCAGAGTGAGCACCACCGGAAACTGGAGGAGCAGCACCTCATATTCCACTTGGGCAGTCTGCATCCCAGTGGCCTGAACATTAACTTCTCCAATTTCCAGTAGCCCTTGCTGTCTCCTCCCCTTCTCAGCTCACCCTCAGCCCTCTGGCTCCACCTTTTCCTTTCATGAGAAGGGACACCCAGGACTAGTCCAACCTAATCATATCAGTACCAGTCCTGTGACATTGAACTTGCTGAAGGTGCTTTTCTGACGGTGATGAGCAGGTGGTGCACCTATGACCTAAGACATCTCTTCGATATACACTACAGTCAGAGTTCAGACTCTGTGTGTTGTGTTGCACATCATTGAATAGCTGTGAGGTTAATCCCAGCAAGAGAAACAAATTATAGCTCAGCACCTCATTTATCTCCATTCATTTACACCTCCTGCAGATGGACATTAACAAGCCTTCATCACTTTCTCTCAACTGGCACCAGCACCGATCATATCATCAGTTTTTCCTGGTCTTCACAGACATTCCCTTTGCTCTCTCCACCCTGCCCGAGTTTTCGGCAACTTGCCTTCTAACATTTCCTAGTTCTGATGAAAGGTTGTTAACTTAAATATTACTCTATTTCTCTTTCCACACTTAGAAACATAGAAACATAGAAAATAGGTGCAGGAGTAGGCCATTCGGCCCTTCGAGCCTGCACCGCCATTCAATATGATCATGGCTGATCATCCAACTCAATATCCTGTACCTGCCTTCTCTCCATACCCCCTGATCCCTTTAGCCACAAGGGCCACATCTAACTCCCTCTTAAATATAGTCAATGAACTGGCCTCAACTACCTTCTGTGGCAGAGAATTCCAAATATTCACCACTCTCTGTGTGAAAAATATTTTCCTCATCTCGGTCCTAAAAGATTTCCCCCTTATCCTTAAACTGTGACCCCTTGTTCTGGACTTCCCCAACATCGGGAACAATCTTCCTGCATCTAGCCTATCCAACCCCTTAAGAATTTTGTAAGTTTCTATAAGTTTCTTATAAGTTCTATAAGTTTCTATTGAGCCTGATCCATTGCGCAATTCCTGATTTTCTCAGATATTCTTGAGCAAATCCTTGTGAACCCACAAAACTCTTCAAACACAAACTATTGCAGTTATTGGGATTAATCAACAGTTCAGGCAGTACTTGTGGAGAGAGAAACACAATGAGATTTCAGGTTTAATTTTGATGAAAGCTTATTGAGCTGAAAACTGTTTCTCTCATCACAGATGCTCAGTTTTATTACCTTACTCTCCCATCTTTCTCTCCCATCTTGTCCTATATTAACTGGACAAGAGGGTATTGGCAAGGGTTCTAAAGGAGGACTATATAGTGTCAAAAGGGGAAGTGCTTTGAACTGTTGAGGAAAATGTCTTCTGTCACCTTTACAGCCCATGGAAAGTGAGAAATAACAATTATGAAGGAGCATTGGCTTGGCTCACATTGTTTTAACTTCTCATTATGCATAGGATAATTGTTCTGTCAGCATAATTGAAAGATATCCAACAATGAGTTGATATTCAATTGTGCAATCAGGTAGGCCTAACAAAAAAAAATGTCTATCCTCGTGCATTATATTTGGAGAATCAGTTTGCTAAACGGTAACAATGGCACACTGATCCATTAAAAATCCACTTGGACCTCTTGCTAAAATTCATAGCATACTCAAGGTGTCTGAAATTACCTTATGTTCACACCAGTGCAATCGATTATTTGTATCCATTAGAAATGGCTGCAAATAACACAGCCTGGGGAAGTGTTACAGGGACTTCGATTAACCCCATGTACGCACAAAAATTCCTTAGATTTAGTCAGTGTTATAACAGCTTTGCTATCATTTCTACTGCAAAAATATGTGGCTTTAATATTTGGGAAATAGCAGAACAGGTCTGGTTGTCAAAATATTTACCTAGCTACTTAAATGAACCGTACGATTTTAATTAGATTTATTGAATAAATCAGCAAACTAATGGTCCACAAGGACCATTCTGTAATAATCACAGTGGTTAGTCAACAAATTATATTTTACCATTGATTTTATTAGCAGCCAGAATTTTGATAATTAGTTTTCAATTTTCTCAACATCAAGTTCTGCATAGCAATGCAATATCTCTGTAATGTGTGAATTGACAAATGTAATGGCATGTTTTAATTCTGCACAGTGATAAGATTAGTATAGAGATACAGTACGGACAGGCTCTTTGGCCCACTAAGTCCATGCTGACCATCGATCACCTGTTCACACCATTCCTATGTTATCCTACCTTCTCATTCAGTCCCTACACATTTTGGGGCAAGTTTTACTGAGGCCGATTAACCTAGAAACCCGCACATCTTTGGGATGAGGGAGGAAACCCATGCGGTCACAGGGAGAAGATGAAAACTCAGACAGCACTCAAAGTCGGGATTCGATCTGGGTCTCTGGTGCTGTGAGGTACTATGTCCACCAGCTACGCCACTCTGCGCTATCCCCAACCATTCTTCATTCATTTTTCTGTTAAAAAACAATATTTGTCCATTGCTACATTACATTTTACCCACACCAGTGCTGTGTACATGTCCAGTTTGCACCCGGCCTTCATTGTAACATTGAGTTCATCCTAACCTCCACAGCCATTTCCCAATGTGAAACAATTTCCATTCCCCGCATCATCCTTGGTCACTGATCTAACTTGGTTCCCACTCCAGGAGTGAATTAACTTCAAAATCATTGTCCTGCCTTACAAATCCTTCCAGGGAATAGAAGAAACGAAGAGTTATAATAATAAGAGAACTTTGAATTATATTTGGAATTAAGGGGGAAGAACGAAGCATCTCCAGTTCAGCTCAGCTCCATAAACAAGCTTCACCCAGAAACAACAATTTGACTTTGGATGCGCGCTGGCACAGAAGGTCAACTAATCCCAGGAAGAAAAACATGCCATGTTTTTCTACTAATTCCAAAAAACACGAGGAACAAAACCTACCATTTCATAAGAAATAGGAGAAACAGGGTTTAAAACCAAATTTTGGATTGAAGTTACAAACTTATACGAAAGGTTGAAATGTAAGAGTTAAACAGAGAGTGTCAGTTCCATTTTATGCAGACATGGAGTTGTCAGCTAAATTAACAGCACCACATGTCAAGCCTTAGCTGGGAAAACAATTAGATGTTTTGGAAGGATGCTTAGGCTAACTTAGAAGGACCAGTAAACCATGAGACTTCTTGCAAGGTCACCAAGATATTTTTTTTTCCTTTCCCAAAATCATCAGAGATTAGCTCGGCGTTTGATATGACAAATAAATCATGATTTTGGCACAAAGGAGGACAGAGCATAGTCACGTATTAAGCATTGTTCTTAGATTACGGTAAAAATCAAAGCGCATTTTGTGATGGAAGTGCATGCTTTGACCGAGCTGTTTGGTACTTCACCTTCAGGGAGAGAGAAAGAAGGACCTCACCTTTGGAGAGAGAGAGAAGGGAGAGAGCTTGGTGTGTGTCAGTGTCAGGACTCTCGAGGTCTTCAGGCCAGCCATCACATTCTGGAGATTCGGATGTGCAAAGGGCCGTGAGATTTGTTACTTTATAATTTTCCAGTATTTTGTTTTAATAAATATAGTTGTTTGTACTGCTCAATATGTTCATTCTCCAGTCAATGATCCGAATCCTTGAAACCTACTTATATTTCGTTACATTTTGACATAGCCAACAGGATTCGGTGAAAACATGGAGAAAGAGGATTGAAGATACATAACCCGAGACCTTTTGGGTGCTGGGATGGATAGATAATTCTGAAGCTTACGGTAGTTTGGCCAATGTGCTAACTGAATGGGGACTTCCTAAGTATTGGGAGAGAGAGTTAAAGGATAAACCAGCAAAACTACCGTACTTGATTATTAAATGTTTGGAGAGAATAGATTTGCCCAAAAGGAAAGAAGATCTCCCAAAATTGGAATGGCAGCAGAGTGTCGTTATTGGAAAGATATGAAATTGTAACTGAAAGATTAAGGAAAGAGTTATTTGCCTTGGAAAGACATTGCTTGACCTTGACTGAGACAGCAAAGGCTGCACAGGAACGGGCAGAGAAGGTGGAATTGAAACAAATTGATACCACCAGTAAATTAGCTATGGTTAATCAGCAAAATCAATTAAATAAGGAGTGGTGGGTGGGAGCAGCAAAAGTGCATGCTGTGTTATCCCAAGATGACTGGGACCCTGACAACAGAGGTGGGGATGTATGGCACTTAGATGAATAACACAGAGAATGGACAGAGGGGGAAGAAGAGGACAATACATTGATAGTATGAGTCAGATCCCCAGTCCAAACCAAAGTTAAGGCTGAACGGAGAAAAAATAAGCAACTGGATCCAGAGGTTGAAACCACATTAGCTACTGTTGGGAATTATAGTGCCACAGAATTACAAGTGTTCGGAGCCAGGATGAAACAGCAACCCAGTGAGCATCTGGCTACTTGGCTCACCCGGCTGTGGGATCAGGTTGTTGGCCAGATGCATTTAAAAGAGACTGCAATAAGATGCATGGGTACATGAAGCACAGATCAATTTATTGTGGCAGCAATGCGTGCCGGTGCAGGGCCACATTATCTCTCATACTGGATCACCCAGGCCCTGAAAGACCGCTATCCCATGGACTGGGAATCAGAACCCCAGCCCTGGCGCATAGCTCGATGTTACAGGACATGGCTTCTCAAAGGGCAGCATTTTGAATGTCCCGAGGCTTAAAGGTTCACCAGCGGCATGTGTAGCCATCTTAGAACAGGGCCTGCCCATCTGCGTGGCATTTTGTTGGTTATGCTTGGGCCGGCAAAAAGGAAGACTGTAGCAGAGGTTGCTAGTACGCTTGCAGAACTGGAGGAAGTAGAGGTGAAGCAGGTTAAAACAAAAGCAGCCGAGGTAAATCTGGGACAACACGTGACTGCAAGTAAAGGAAACATGGGGACAAAGAAGAATAAGCAGAGGCTTACTAGGAAAGAAATGTTTACCTCTTTGTTAAAAGCCGGGATGGAAAGAAACGAGATTGATTGTCTTCCCATTGTGGTACTCTATGACCTTTGGAGACAGATCCCCAGTCCAAACCAATATTCCACACTGAGTGGTCAGAACGAAATAGGAGAAACTGCTGACTGACTTCTAGAGGCAGGGCTTATCTAACCTGTTGTTTCTGCGGTAATAGCCCAGTCTGAGCAGTTCAGAAATCTGAGTCGATTGTCATTCACCAACTACTATCGGCAGTTGAATAAGCAAGCACCATTTTTAACAGCTGCAGTGCCTGATGTTGTTAAATGGAAATGGTACATTGTTGAAAGACCTGCCCAAGGCATGAACGGTGTCAGCAAATGACATGAGCTGGTTTCTGAAACTGCCTACCTTGCCAGTTTTGCCTATTACATTGGGGGTGCTACAGAGCAGACTATCGAATGCTCAGCAAGGACATGCATGCTTCATGCATTTTTCTGCTGTGTACAAGAGCAGAAGGCAATGCTGGAAGGCAGCAGCTTTAAACCCTGATACTCAGACTATTATACAGCAAAAGGGCTCTTAAGGAACCAGCCAATGTGCAGAAATGTCCGCTGTCCAACTGGTACTGGAAGGAGATGCTCATATCTACACTGATGTCTGGGCTGTTGCCAAGACCATGGCTGTTTGGTTAGCGAAGTGGAAGGAGAATGACATGAACATCGCAGGAAAGCCCATTCGGAGCAAAACCATCAATGAAGAACAGACCCCCCTCCCCCTCCCCCTCCCCCTCCCCCTCCCCCTCCCCCTCCCCCTCCCCCTCCCCCTCCCCCTCCCCCTCCCCCTCCCCCTCCCCCTCCCCCTCCCCCTCCCCCTCCCCCTCCCCCTCCCCCTCCCCCTCCCCCTCCCCCTCCCCCTCCCCCTCCCCCTCCCCCTCCCCCTCCCTTATTGTGTAAGGGCAGATGCACATCCAGACATTTAGGAATCCAAGATACTGTAGAATGGGCTAAACACCACTCTCTTTTGCCAGATTTAAAGTGTGTGCGCCATTTGTGGACACAAATGAGTGTTTGTGTATTTAAATGACATCTGGCACACATTAAGCGAGGGAGCAGCCCTGCACAGTTTTGCAAGATTGACTACATTGGTCCACTTCTCCTGCAGCAAAGTAACCAATATCTTTTAACGATGGTCGCCACTTACTGGGCTTTTGATGGTTATTTCATTTGTCAAGACTGACCAGGACAATACAGCAGCTTTTATCTGACCAGGAGAGACCCTCTTGAAATAGTGTGATAACAGATCCCACTTGTCAAGACAGAGGGTGCGAGGATGGGGTCTGGCAATGGTGTGCATTGGCTGTTACAGATCCCCTACTAACCCCAAGCATCAGGCTTGATTGAGAGGGTGAATGACCTGATTAAGGAACAGATTAAGCTTCTTATGCCTACACTACCTATACCCTACTCCCACCCACACACACAAATGCTGGAGAAACTCAGCGGGTGCAGCAGCATCTATGGAACGAAGGAAATAGGCAACGTTGCCTACTACCCTCTGTGTAAAGAAGCTGCTCCTCAGCTTTCTATTAAATCTTGCCCTCTCACCTTAAACCCGTGTTCTCTACTTTTTGATGCCCCGACCCTGAGTAAAAGTCTGTGCATTTCCCCTCGGTTATACACCTCCATTAGATCACCCTTCAGCCTCCTGCACTCCAAGTAACATAATCCTCGCCTGCCCAACCTCAGCGGGAGAAACTCAGCGGGTGCAGCAGTATCTATGGAACGAAGGAAATAGGCATGGACGGATAGGCATTATCCTGCATGGATAACAGGAGTCCCAGCCAACACGACAATCGCCCGCTGCAGTCTCGGAGCTTCCACTGCGAAAACGGTGCCTACATTTGAGCACTTATGTAACTGAACCATCCTAACACCAACCACAGACCATTCCTGAACTACTACCTACCTCATTCGAGACCCTCGGACTATCTTAGATCGTATACTCACTGGCGTTATCGAGTTACAGTGTGGAAACCGGCCCTTCGGCTCAACTTGCCCATACCGGCCAAAATGTCCCATCGAAACTAGTCCCATCTGCCTGCGTCTGGTCCATATCCCTCCCAACCTGTCTTATCCATGTACCTGTCTAAATGTTTCTTAAATGTATGGATGGACCCAGCCTCAACTACCTCCTCTGGCAGCTTGTTCCATACACACACCACCCTTTGTGCAAAAATGTTACCCCTCACTCAGATTCCTATTAGATCTTCCCCCCTCACCTTGAACCTATGCCCTCTGGTCCTCGAATCCCCTCTGTGGGCAAAGGACATATATTACCCTGGACTCTGTCTATTTCCCTGCCAGTTCGTCTCATGGTTTTGTACACCTCTCAGCCTCTGTCCCCAGTGTGGAGTTAAGGGCTTGTTTATGGGCGCCCTGGGCTGAGAACTCTGGAGGATGGGTTTTAGACTTTATCGGGAATCGAGATAGACCCCGTAATGCAGGAGCAAAGAATCGCAGACGCTAATCTGCATTGGAAAGACACAATATGCGGGAGTAACTCAGCGCTGAAGAAGAGTCCCAACCCGAAACATCATCTATCCATGTTGTCTAGCGATGCTGGCTGACCCGCTGAGTTGCTCCAGCGCTTTGTGTCTTTCCACTAGACCTGTAATAAGTCTCGGCTGGGTGTTTACTGGGATCTCTGGTGTTTAATAGACGTCCTGATGTTGTTTTTGATCGGGTTTACTACTGACAGTATTTAATCAGATCCATATTAAATCATTTCCCCTTCACCTTAAACCTATGTAATCTGGTCCTCGATTCGCCTACTCTGGGCAAGAGACTGTGCATCTACCCGATCGATTCCTCGCATGATTTTAAACATTATCTTGCACACAGCGTTGTTCCCTTCACCATGTATACACCATTTATGGCTCGATTGTTACTATTTATTGTCTGTCTACTGACTGGTTAAACGTTTGAAAGTTTCACCTCTCAGTAGATAATAAAATAAGACAACCATCACGGTCAATGTGAGACAAAGTCTTTATTCCTATTTGACAAAATAAAAAGACGACTTCTTGCACATATTGAGAGAAGGTGCATCACACCAAACAACATTTGTCTAAAAAAAACAGATTATTCTTCAGCTCATTAAAGAGCTCGGGTGAAATTCTGACAAAGTTTGTGAATGCACTTTTATCCTCTTCGCACAGCACATTAAGCAGCTGATCATATTGTCCAAATTGAGGTCTCCGTTGAAAGATGGGCCTCACCCAGTGAGACTTCCTCTTAATTCTCTTTTTAATTAATCTCACCCTTCTGCCTTCACGCAAGCGTTCTCGATGCACATAGTTAGTATAGGCATGTCTCCAAATGAGCCAATTCAACCAAGAAAGGAATATAGTGTGTGAAAAAAACCAATATAGTGTGTGAAAACAAAGTAACATCATTTGTGCCACGTGATTAACAACACTACAGTTCACGATGTTCATTCAAGATTAACGGGAAAGCTCGGGAGACGGACAAGTCACTCGCACAAATAACAGAAATGCCGAGTACCGTGGGAACTCTTATCTACCCCCCGTTATATTGTGCGAAACTCGTGCTGGACCACGACCACTTCACTCTGGTGACATCTTGCGTCAACTCGCCCCGTGAAAAAGCCCCATAACTTTGTTTTACAGATAAACCATGGATGTTAGACTGTGGACATCAGAGTGAAGAAGGGTCTCGAACCGAAACATCGCCCATTAATTCTATCCAGAGATGGTGCCTGTCCCGTTGAGTTACTCCAGCATTTTGTGTCTATCTTTGGTTTAAACCAGCATCTACAGTTCCTTCCTACACGTGTTTGTGACTGTTCTGGAGTGGCAACTGAATCAGATGACTGAACCAGGACAAGATTGTAATGAATGCGAAGAGAGAAGATCAACACACAAAGAATGTCAATCTTCTGGAATGGACATACTTCTCTGTCAACTATGGGAATTTTGATGGATTTGTACTGAACTTTCGACTATTCCTGCTTGTACTTGAATACTCAGTAAAACATGTCACTAGACAAAAGCTTTAGACTGACAACTTCAAGGGGTGGAATAATAATGTAAGGGTTAAACAGACTGTGGCAGCTAAAAGGAGTTGCCAGCTAAATTAACAGCACCACTTGTCAAGCCTTAGCTAGGTAAACAATTAGAAGTTTTGGAAAGATGCTTAGGCTAACTTAGAAGGACCGGTCAATCATGAGGCCACCTGCAAGATAAGATTTGCCTTCTCAGAAACTAGCTCGGCATGTGATACGACAATTAACTTACTTTATTGCCACCAAGGAAGATAGCTAGTTTGAAAACATAATCACTTATTTTTCTTAGAATAAGGTAGAAACGCAAGCTTCTGCTATTATGCATGCTTCAACCGAGCTGTTTGGAACTTTACCTTTGGGGAGAGACAGAAGGACTGTGCTGAGGGGGGGGGGGTGTCGTAAACAGGAGCCTCAGATGCACAGAGGGATGTGCAACGTTACTTTATTGATAATCTTTCAGTATTTTGACAATAAATATAGTTAGTTGTTTGTACTCTTAAATCTTGTTCCTCCAGTCATTCATCCGAATCCTTGAAACTTGCTTATATTTCGTAACAAAAGTAATATAACAGATTAAGTTTAGCAGGGTGATCCATCCAAATTTGGATCTAGATTTAGGCTGTCACATACTACCTTAATTAGTCAGGTTTATCATTTATACTGTATGCTTTTAGTTTCAGGTTAATTCAGGGTCTTGAAACTAAAACTAATGGATTGATTCAAAATTATTCCTGTGAGACAGACAAAACAAACTAGATGCCCAGCCTGATAAACATGTCTTCATATCACCTTAGTTTTGAACCATGACAACTTATTCAATTCAGTTCAATTAACATAATAGATATTAGGATATATTGGGTGGAGATGAGCAAAAGCTTGAGGAGAGCTAGCTTTAAAACATAGTCACCTATTTTTCATAGATTAAGTTCATATTGTTTTAGTCTTTTGTACAGATGTATTTTTAGTATTTTTGCACAGATATATTAAAGCAGGAAGGAAAGATAGTGAGGAGGAGAGGTTTAGGGAAAGAGTTCAGAACTTTGGGCATTGACATTTGAAGGCAGTGGTTTTAATCTAAGATTCATCTATAATGTAAGCTACAATTATGTCACAAGGGGGAAAAAGATTTTCCAATTTGTTCACATGAAATGATTTGATTTTTAAAAATGGAATAATGAAATTCCACCTCAGTGTTTTGTTCTGAACGGAATAAAACATTTCCCAGTAGACACAGGTCTCAATTAGGCAAGAACCATATCCTATAGAATCTGGACTGTGTCAGGCCAACTCAGGGGCTTAGAACAAAGTTGAATCTTGTTTAGTTTCCTTTATTGTCAAAGAAAATACGGTCAAGTATTGCTTACATTGGCATCTTGGCATCTTGTTTGGCATGAACAAGTTGCACCAAAGGGCACGTTTCCGTACTGTATAACTGAGTATTTACACAAGAAGTCGATTACAGGATGAACAGCCTCCTTCAATAACAATTCTCTCTCAAACAGTCGGATCTAAATTTAAATTTAATGAAAAATGGGGCTGAGGGGTGCGGAAGGCTATATTACAAATCTAAATTGGATAGGAACAGTTTGACAAGTGAAACATTATGAGATAACTAGACTTTATGCTAAATGTAATTAAATGATTAAATAACATAATCATGTCCAGCATTATCAAAATTACTGTTCTAACACACTGTATCTTTGCAATGTGCAACATTGGACTACAGTACATTAGAAGGTCTCCAAAGTTCGGTTAGAAACAAAGGAGAGAAAATTTTAAATTGACCTGTATATTTCTCCAATACATCATGGAAACAGACACATAGAAAAATAGGTGCAGGAGTAGGCCATTCTGCCCCATCGAGCCAGCACATCCATTCAATATGATCATGGCTGATCATCTAAAATTAGTACAGGTACCACGTTCCTGCTTTTCCCCCCATATCCCTTGATTCCTTTAGCCCTAAGAGCTAAAGCTAACTCTCTCTTGAAACATTACCTTTTATAAATTTGAAAGATGCCCAAGAAAGCTATAAATTTATGTTATGCATAAGTACCGTTGTCATAGAATACCCGGCACAATACAACTCGGCATTTGAAAACTGAATGTTCTGCCTGAATCAACAAAGAGAACAAATGATAGCACTTTGTTTCTGAGAAACCTTTCTAACAAGTTTAAGCCTTAAAAGTAATTCATTTTATCCATCATTATTACCCTCTGCCTTTGCCTATGGCTCTGACAGCGCTGAGACCATGATCAGTACTCCATTTTGTAAGTCAAACTAAGAATTTAATGTTGGCAAGTTAAAATACATTGGGTACAAGTAACTCTGCACTAAGCATTGATGGGGCCTGTGTATTTGTTATAGATTACTATATAAATCCACCATAACTATAGCCAGTAATTATTTTAAATATTCAAAAATATGCTTCCTTGATAAAGCTTTGTTGATGATTAAGCACTTTGAATGGTCATATGATTTACAGTACACATGGTCCACCAATTATTGATGAAACATTTCAATTCTACTTATATATTTAGTTAGTTTTTGGGATGTGTGAATTACTGGCAAGGCCAATATTTATTCCTGCCCCTGATCGTCCTTGCTAAAGCAATGGCAAGCCACATGTTTCAACCGCTGCAATCCTACTATGAAGATACCCCTACTACATTGGGTTGGGACCACTCGAAGTCAGAGCCAGCCATGAAGAAAGAACAACAAAATATATCTCCAATACAGGATTGTGTGCAAATTGGGGAGGGCCCACAGATGGTGATGATGTCCTAATACAGCTGCTGTTCTTGCACACCTAATGAAAATTGTGGGATAGGACAGAGTTGAGAGAGTAACTTAAGGCATTTCAGTGCATTTTATGGACAAGATAACATGTGTGAGTGGAGGAAACAAATGGGGCATGCATGAAGATGGCTGCCATGTCCCTGCCTTTGGAGATCCACTCATACACTCCTGTTGAGTTCTTTTGATTTGGAAATGACTTGTAGGATGATCCCCTGGTTTGATTGTAATGATAGAGTGAGAATATACATGGCAGGGTTACAAATTTTGGAGATGCAAATTTCTGTAGCTGCTGCTGGTCAGTTATAGCACATGAATGCCCAGTTTGAAGCCATCAGATCTGTTCTGAGTCGACTGATTCAGAATTATCTCAGTGCCATACAGAATGATGAAGGCTGGCCCCTGGGTAAGGACAGGGCATGGCTGGCATTCTTATGAATACTGTTTGAATGATGATGCATCTGGAAAGGTCGATTGGTAAAAAGTTGCCAAATAGGTTTATCCCACATGTACAATTGCTCAATAATTGCAATAAAGTGAATTTGGGGGCTTTGGTCTTCAGGAGTTGCTCAATGAATGTTTTGCCACATGGATATTTTTGAGATATCTGTCAGCAGATAATGCACATGCATAAATGATACAATTGGATTGGTGGGTGGCGATTGTTGATGATGAATGCCAGCCACCACCTTATGTAGATGCTTTCAATATTGTTAGCTCTTGTATTTTTCATTAATGATGAATTCACTCCTGAGCATAAAATAAAGCAATGTCTAAAAATATTCATACATCAGGCATCGTCTGTAGAACAAGATGACATTTGTCTTCAAAGATCCTTCAACAGAACTGGGAAGGTAAGAAAACAAATTTATTTTACTTTGCAGAGGATGGGGGAAGTGAGGGATAGAATAAAAGGACGATGTCAGGGCTGCTGTTTCACTGTTTACAGAACTGTCTATTTGATTGATCAATAGAGCGAGAGAGAAAAAAAAAAAAAGAAAAGCACATGATAAACATCAAATGCAGGTTAGAGCTGTTGATGAAACTTGAAATCAAATGGAGAATGCTGGAAAATGTCCAGCAGATCACCATGTTGACGGGTTGGGTTGAAGGGTCTGTTGCTGTGTTGTATGACTCTGACAAGGGGAAAACTGAAATAATATTACAGATTGGTAACCTTGCTGAGCAGATCTGATACAAAAAAACTGTAATATCTGAAATTGTTTGAGTTGATATTGAGTCCCAAAGGCTGCAAATCAACTGTGTTCTAATTTCCCCAGTTCTAATGCAAAATTTTAAACTTGAAATACTAACTCTTTCTACAGATTTTGCAATGCTGGCTGTTTACAGCATCTTTTCTTTTTTACTTCAGATCTCCGGCAACCAGGTTTTTTTTGGACTATCAGAAAACAATGACTGATTTATTGTTGGAGCTGAAATGTAGGGCATGCACAGAGAAATACACGCTGTTCTCAAAAAAGGAAGCTAGTAACATGATGTAATGAAATGATACTATAAATAGCACAATTTTACAGATGAATATACATTGTACTTAAAAATGAAATTTACCAAAATACAATAACTACAACACTATAAATAGCACAATCTTCCAGTTTCCTCTCAGACACCTCAAGTCTAATTGAAGGTATTGTCATGTTTACTAGTGAAATTTGAGGGAGAAGTGAAAATGTGAAAATTAAGCGAATACATGAAGTCAGAAAATTGTGAGGCTGATCGGCCATCTAGATAATCTGCATTTCTAAAAATATTGTGCAAAATATCAACAGTCATGTTCACTAACCCAAGATAGTTGTATAAATTACATTCCTTAGCATGCTGTGGATTTTTTAAAGCTGATTTAATGCTTTTCCTGTGGGAAAACAGATCAAAATATTGCCTCAATTATTCCAGCATTGTTGAAGCACATTAAAGCGTAATATGCATTGCTTTTTAAGAAGATAAAGGCTGAAATCATGACGTTTTCTTTAAAAACATGTTTTGCTTTATTTGCACATGTATTCACCTTTAAATGTTATACTTTGGTGGATGCCCAGATAAGGTGGATCTTAATAATTCTCAGTAAAATACTATAGTTCTTTAAGAAATGCTATACTATTCTATATAGCTATGAATATAATAAATATCAGGGAGTTCCATTTCATTCCTGAACGATAGAAGAGGTTTCATATAACATAGTTTTGGGTGTTAAAGATCCCAGATAAAATCCCATGCAAAAGATGTTCCAATTTTATGAGAAAAACTCAAATTTTACACACATGACATGCCTCGATTCTTTAGGTCTAAAATCAGTCATGAGGCGTACCCTAAATATTAATCATAATGTTTTTTCCTGATTGTTGCCAAATTGGATGATATACTGTAAATCAAAGAACTGCTAACAAATTGAATAAAAAGGTCAATAATATTTGAGGGAGAAACATTATAGTGAAAACAATGCTTTAGGGTCAAATGGATATTTTGTTCAGAAGAATGGCACAGTTTGGATCAGTTAAATCCAACCCACTGCCTGCTAAAGGCCCCACACTAATGTTGTGGCCACACCTGCTGTGTGGGTCATGCGTGTGTTGCTCCTGAACTAGAGTGGCCTGTGCGGCAACTTGATCTCAGGTAGCAGAATCCAACACTGATCCTACCAGTACCTGCATGGACCTTGACTGCTCATTGCTATCAAAGGGGCTTATCAGCATTACATTCAGAGATGTTTTAAACAGGCTAGAATTGATATAATAAATGCTGGAATTCTAAAGAGATAAAATAATGAATGTTGTTAGAAACATGGTATGATTTCAATTAAAAGCAAAGAATGAAAATAACAAATTTTAGTTTAGTTCAGATACACAGGGTGGAACCAGGCCCTTCGGCTCACCACGGCCGCGCTGACCAGCGATGCTCGTACATACAACAGGGAAAATTTACAATCTTTACCAAAGCCAATTAACCTACAAACGTGTACGTCTTTGGAGTGTGGGAGGAAACCAGAGCACCCGGGGAAAACCCACGCGGCCTCAGGGAGAAGATACAAACTATGTACAGACAGCACCCATGGTCAGGATCGAACCCAGGTCACTGGCACTCTAAGGCAGCAACCCTTCCGTTGCGTCATCCTGCCTCCTGTTTAAAAAAAAGGGCCGTAAACTACAAAGTCGTCGCTTTGTAACAGTTGGTGACCCATTTCTAAAGAATAGGATTTATTGCTATGAAGGGCCGAATGATCTACTCCTACACCTATTGCTTGATCCCCTGTCACGACTGCTGTAAAATTGAAGACTCAGATGCAAAATGTAACAGGTTCCTCGTTCAATGGTTCAGAGCTGTGGTGAAACACAGTAGCAAGTTCAGTGGTCAAGCAGGCACCTGACCATCTAAGGTCCCTCTCACATCTGCTCTGCTGTACACAGACACTCGGCGCAAAGATATACTGCAACGTGGAATGAGTGCATACCCACAATGAAGCACGACTGCAGGCTCATGCAGCTTCCTCTTCTGATAAAAGGTGTGCAAGACAATTTCAATTAAGATTTTGTGCTTACGAAAGTTTTCCTGAGGTTAATTACGAAGAGCTTTCAGAGCTCCATTTCAAATGGTATATGCAGTGATAATAATTGATCTACAATAGTGTATACAACGCATAAATACAGTGTGCTCCATCAGTACAGAAAACCAATGACTCAACATGTGAAATATGTTAATAAGAACATTTCTCGTCATTGGTGATTTCCAACGCCAAAATATTGGAAATGGACAGAATTGAGTAAAGTGTCTGTGGTGTTGGGAGACACCCTTTACTTAGAACATAGAATAGTACTTTGTGCCCTGAAGAATTGAATGACACCAAGTTGAACTGATCTGCCTGTACATTATCCATATCCCTCTATTCCCAACATTTCCATGTACCTATCCAAAAGCCTCTTAAAGGTCACTATTGAATCTGACTTCAGCACCATCTCTGGCAGTGCATTCCAGGCCCCCCATTACTCTGTGTAAAAAACTTGCCCCACGCATCTTCATTAAACTTTCCTCCTCTCACCTTATAACCATGCCCTGTAGAGAATTTAAAACTGTACAATATAGGAACAAGTCCGCCTGTTCAGCATGTCAGCACTGACCATGATACCAAACTAATTAATCCAATTTGCCTGCACCCATCTTAAATTGTAGATACTAGAATCTGGAGCAACAAACAATTAAGCATTATCTGTGATAGAAAAGAATGGTCAATGCTTTGGTCAAAATCATGCATCAGTTACTAACACTACAGTTGCAGTCATACAATTGCTTCATAAAGGTCCATAACTTTCTACTGGTCTAAAGTCTAGGATCCATGTTTCAACCATTCTTTCACTTTCAGTGGCTTCATCAAGGACTGCTGCTACTTTCAAACCCCATTGATCATATGTCTTGAGCAAACTGCAGGTTATTTGTATTTCATATTTCCATTCACACACATTGGGCATTCTAATCAATTAGAAATTGATAATAAGATCTTATTTTACCATCCAAATATATTGAGGGATTAACAGCCAGGACTCAGCTGTTAGTTATTACTGTGGAATCTTAATGGCTTTTGACATTATCCTAATAAATTTTACCAAAGTCTTCTCATCAGCTAGATTATGGTTCTGATCTCCCATCTACCTCATTGGAGATCTTTAAAATTTACTAGGATAAAAATGTAAAAATTGATACTTTTTAAATATTGTACCTTTATCCTTTCAGTGCACTGAACGACTTGATTATATTCATGCATAATGTTTTCTTTACCGGGATAGCACGCAAAACGGTTTTCACTGTACCTTGGCACACGTGACAATACAAACCTAAATGGCATCTAGTGATTGCAATCTTGCCAGTACAAATACCCATAAATAGCAACCATTTTCCTAACATCGGGTTCCCACCAAACCCCTTAAAAGCTTTAATGTTTTGTTCAAGTCCCCTGGCAGCAGGTGCACAAGGCCATGTGAGGAATAGTTCTGGAATTGGTCCAAGCTCTGTAGCTGCAGATGGCAGGCGAGCGTGAAATCATGCTGTATCCATATGTAGACTTGGTTAGGGTTCATGGGATGTCAAGTGTTAATGATTGAACAAATTGGCCAATTCCCCAAGTATTCAAACCAAAGAAACACTTGCATACAATGTACAACGCAGTTCACAATCCACCCAGTGTGAGATGTGCAGAATCACCCACAGTTAAGAAAGTTGTGACAATCCATTTTTATTACTTGCTTTGTACAAATCAATTACGTTGAAAGACTGGATTCTCGAAATGGGTGTATTTCATATTCTTCTTTTGCCATTTATGCCATGTAAGATAGCCAACAACGCCAACAATTACCAGAAGTGCTGTAAGGATAGACAACAAAGCATTAGAATCGATATTCTAAATCACCATAAAAATAAAAAATAAAAGTTAGCACCTTGTTTTAGTTAAGAAATGCAGTATGGGGAAAAAAAACAGGCCATTCAGCCCATAGAGCCCATGCTGATCATTGGTCACCTGTTCACACTAGCTCTATATTATCCCGCTTTCTCATCCAATCCCTAAATATTAGAGGCGATTTACAGAGGCCAATTAACCAACAAACCCACACATCTTTGGGATGTAGGAGGAAACTATATTCGGCTTTCCTCTGAAGTGCCTCAAGGAAACCCATGCTGTCACAGGGAGAACATGCAAACTCTAGACACAACAATCAAGGTTAGGATTGAACCCATGTCTCTGTTGTTGTCGGCAGTAGCTCTTGCTGTTGGTCCACTGTCAGCCTGGTTGATGGCACCCAGCATCCATTGAAAAATGTACCCACAATTCTAATAGGTACATGCACATTTAGCACTAGCTTGGCATAGTTATTCTTCAGCAATGAAATTAGTAAGTTGTCTTACACATGGTAATGATGACCCAAATAGTTGTAGATCCTTCATTTAACTTTTCAAGTGAAGTATTCAAACTTGCATCTAAAAAGCAAAATTGACAATTCCATATGAAATTCAAAAAAGTTTAGTTCTAGATACTTCACGATTACATTTCTAAAGGAGATAGTGATTGACTTCAGGAAGCAAAGCCGTACACAAACCCTAATATACAGTGACAGTGCCAAAGTTCCGTCCCCATCTCAATGAGTTCCGCGCCCACCATGACTTGGAGCGCTTCTACCGTCGCCTCCGCCTCACAGCGCACTTTCATGGGAAGGAGTCCTCGCCCCCAAATGATGACCCTTTTTCCCGTCTCCAACGCACCCCCTCCTCGTGGAACCCCTCTCGTAAAGTTCCGGTTCTGGAACTCTTTATCCAGAACTGCCGCCTCGACGTCAACCGCCTCAACTTCTCCACTCCCCTGTCTCACTCCAATCTCTCCCCCCTTGAACGCACTGCCATTGAATCACTCCGCAAAAACCCAGATTGGGTTATCAAACCAGCCAACAAGGGAGGTGCCGTGGTAGTCTGGCGCGTCGATCTCTACAAAGCTGAGGCCACGCGCCTACGCCGCATCTGTTCCCAGGATGAGACGTTCCACACCAGGGCATCGGAAATATCCTCGCTCTTCAGGGAACGGGGATTCCCCTCTTCCACCATAGATGAGGCTCGCACCAGGGTCTCGTCCATACCCCGCAACACTGCTCTCTCTCCCCATCCCCGCACTCGCAACAAGGGCAGAGTCCCCCTAGTCCTCACCTTTCACCCCACCAGCAGGCAAATACAACAATTAATCCTCCGCCATTTCCGCCACCTCCAACGTGACCCCACCACTCGCCACATCTTCCCATCTCCCCATATGTCTGCCTTCCGCAAAGACCGCTCCCTCCGCAACTCCCTTGTCTTCCCTTCCCTCCCGTACCACCCCCTCCCCGGGCACTTTCCGTTGCAACCGCAAGAAATGCAACATCTGTCCCTTCACCTCCCCCCTCGACTCCATTCAAGGACCCAAGCAGTCGTTCCAGGTGCGACAAAGGTTCACCTGTATCTCCTCCAACCTCATCTACTGCATCCGCTGCTCTAGATGTCAGCTGATTTACATCGGGAAGACTAAGCGGAGGTTGGGCGATCGTTTCGCCGAACACCTCCGCTCAGTCCGCAATAACCTACCTGAACTCCCGGTGGCTCAGCACTTCAACTCCCCCTCCCATTCCCAATCCGACCTCTCTGTCCTGGGTCTCCTCCATTGCCAGAGTGAGCAACACCGGAAATTGGAGGAACAGCACCTCATATTCCGCCTGGGTTGCTTGCGTCCTGATGGCATGAACGTTGAATTCTCCCAGTTTTGCTAGACCTTGCTGTCTCCTCCCCTTCCTTAACCCTCGAGTTGTCTCCTCCCATCCCCCCGCCCTCGGGCTCCTCCTCCTCCCTTTTTCCTTCCTTCTCCCCCCCACCCCTCATCAGTCTGAAGAAGGGTTTCGGCCCGAAACGTCGCCTATTTCCTTCGCTCCATAGATGCTGCTGCATCCGCTGAGTTTCTCCAGCATTTTTGTGTACCTTCGATCTTCCAGCATCTGCAGTTCCTTCTTGAACGCCAAAGTAGAGATGTTTGAAGGCTTCACATTCCTTGGAGTAAATATCACCAGCAACTAGTCCTGGATTTGCCACATCAAAACAATGGCCAAGACTCCAACCTACCTCTGCTTCCTTAGGTTTAGGAAGTTTGGCATGTCCCAAACAACTCTCACCAGCTTCTACAGATGCTGTAGAAAGCATTTTATCAGGGTGCATCACAGCATTCTTTGGGAACAACTCCATCCAAGACTGCAAGAAATTGCAGAGAATTGTGGACACATCCCAGACTATCATGCAAACCAACCTCCCTTCCATTAACTCCATCTATACTTCACACTGTCTTGGCAAGGCCACCTGCATAATCAAGGGCAAGTCTCATTCTGGATGCTCCCTTTCCTCTCCTCTCCCATCAGGCAAGAAGTACAGAAGTCTGAAAACGCATACCTCCAGATTCAGGGACAGTTTTTTCCCAGCTGTTATCAGGCAACCGAACCATCCCATCACCAACTAGTGAGTAGCCCTGAGCTACCATCTACCTCATTAAAGACCCTCAGACTATTTTTATTCAGAATTTACCTTCCCTTCATCCTGTATATGTACACTGTGGATGGCTTGATTATAACCATGTAAAGTCGTTCTGCTGACTGAATGCAACAAAAAAAGCTTTTCACTGTACCTCTGTACACATGACAATGAACTAAACTAACTAAATAAAGTAAAATCATAAAGCTAAATTTGTGCATAAAGCAGATTTCATTTGGTATCTCAAATTATTGCTTCAAATTTAAAACAAATTATATGCAGCTTGATCGTGGTTGCGTTAATCACAATTTAAAGATTAAAATAACTCCAGTCAATGGGGTAAATTGACATCATGTACAATGTTTTTAGTATCTCTATAAATAAGGTTAAAATTGGAGTTTCAATTCACATTGGTTTACAAGTACCAAATATACCCACCAATATTAAAGCCCAATTTGAATGTCAAGGCATTAAAAATATGCACAAATAAAGGCTAACAGAACAATTTATGCTCCCAGTTATTGTATTACCTCTGGGATTAGACAAAACTGTTGGCATCATGGTATACAATCTGGAAAATTCTTCTGAAAAACCTGCAGTCATTGCAGATATTCCTTTTGGAGTTACATGTTCATTTACTGTAAGGGAACATAGAGTTATTAACATTGTTGGCATTAGCAATTTGTAAATGCATTTTTAAACACTTATCATTTTATTGCTTTAACGAGTCCTTAAAGCTTAAAATCTTGGTAATCAGCAACAAAACCACTCACTTCGTGGCAACCTTCAACTACATTTAGTGTTAGAGCATCAAACCCAATTGGGGGGGCAAGAAAGTTGGAAAGATGAGGATTTACTTTTAATTATTAGTCATGTCCAGCAATTTTTACAATGTCCAAGAGTTGGTCCACCTAATGATCAAAGGGCTTGGATTTTGGTTCGAATGCTTGATGTTTACTTTGTTCTCACAACAGAAGCAAAGACTTCCTGAAGGATAATAAAACGTTTAGAGGCCTGTATGCATCCGAGATGCCCCATTTACAGGATTGTTGTGAAGGCCATAAGTGATAGGAGAAGTATTAGGCCATTCAGCCCATCAAGTCTACACCATTCAATCATGGCTGTTCTACACCTCCTAACCCCATTTTCCTGCCTTCTACCCATAACCTCTGACACCTGTACTAATCTGCCTTAAAAATATCCAATGACTTGGCCTCTACAGCCTTCTGTGGCACAGAATTCCACAGATTCACCACAGAAGGACCATGCAATATTAATAAAGGCAGATACAATGTGTGGAACAAGGAAAATACAAGGTGATACACATGCAACAAAACCAGACTTCATTGGAGATGTGCATAGGATAAAATATTCCCCCTCCAAGACCTTTTAAATCTTTTTGGTGCACCTTAAATCTGAGACATGGGCTCAGTCAATTAGCTCCAGACTACACAAACAACATGGTCGATGAGGACCATGTACATGTCATTAACCCGAGTAAGAACTGGACCTTGACACTACCTTTATGACAATGCTGCTCATCATTGTTCAGCACCATTCCAGTTGGACATACACAAGTATACTTCGGAGATCGACTGTTAATTTGAGGAGCAGGGAGACACAAGTGCTCACAGGTTCCAAAATCTTCACACCAGTTTTTCCCTAGAAGACACCAAACTAAAATAAGTACAAGCATCAGCTTTGATACTTTACAAGCATTCATGATTTCTCCATGTCACCTGGTTATGGGCAGCATGTGCAAGTCAGCAAATCATGCAAAACGATGGTTGGCAATACATTCAGCATTTAGGGAATAAATATGTTTTTTCCAATTGAAATGTGATTTGAAGAGCAAGAGGAAATCAAAGTGGTTTAACACCTTTGCTAAGGAATGCCATCCTACATTGTACCGGAAGGCACTCTGTGTTGAATCATCTCCCAGTCTCGACCATCTCCCTTCACACCGCTCCTGCCCCTCCCCAACCCGACTCCATCAGCTCCGGCTCCAACAGCTCCTGTTTATGCTCCTACCCGTCATCCACCTGGCCATCTCTGTCCTTACTCCATCCACCCATCACTCTTCCTTAGCCGACCCAGTACTTACTGATCAAATGTCACATAGAAACAAAAAAGGATACATAGTTAGAGGAGGCCATTCGGTCCTTTGAGCCAGCACCACCATTCAATATGATCATGGCTGATCATCTAAAATCTGTATCCCGTTCCTGCTCCCCCCCCCCCCCCCATATCTCTTGATTCCTTTAGCCCTCTCCCCATTCAGTCCCAATGCAGAGTATTGGCAAACATCATCTATGTTCCCTCATACACCCAAGGTGCTGCTTGCTTGACATGCCTTGTTCCTCCAGTAGTTTCCCCTCCATATTACAGCATTTGCAGTGACTTGTCTGTACTGAATCTGGCAAGGTAACTAACGATAAAACCCACAATGAAACAATGAACATCATAATCCTACTAATCTGCAGTTAACAACCCTGTAATCAAGGCAAATATGATAAGGGACATTTCACAGCTGTTTTATTACTAAATATCAGCAGGAACCAAGTCGCATTTACACATTGCAATGTAACAGGAGGCTATAGATTTCTTACCAGATGTCTGTATTAGCTCATGATAAATTACGATGTCTCCAGGTTCAACATTTGAGGCTAAAAGCTTCACATTATCTCCAGTATACTTGTTGGCTTCATAGATTCCTTTTTCATCAGCCCAATAGACATGATCCTGGTAATGCAAGTTTGAGAAAAATGTATTGCTTAGTGTTTAACCATTCCTTTTATGTAGGCCACTAATTAAATTGCTCAAAATAATTTTAAAGATAACCTTATAACCAAAATCAATCTTAGACATCACAATCAGTAATTCTAGCCGATGAACCTTTAAACCATTCGCATCTTAATTTTATAACACAAACATTCTTGCCAGAATTACTTCATGCTACACTTAATTTAATTGCTGACAAGGTGGAAAACAAGCAATTCAGGAATTCCAGCTTGGGTATCTCACAACCCAACAGCATGAGCACAGAATGATTCAAATCAGTAAACAGCCACTATTTTTCTCTTCAATCCCCCTATCCTGAGATCCCCCTACCCCAGTGTGCATCCATCTCTCCCACAATCCCCCAACTTCCCTTCCCTTCCACCGATATCCCTCTTAAACTCCTAAGGAATAGGAGTAGAATTAAGCCATTTGGCCCATCAAGTCTACTCCGTCATTCAGTCATGGCTGATCTATCCCTCCCTCCTAACCCCATTCGCCTGCCTTCTCCCCATAACCTCCGACACCTGTACTAATCAAGAATCTATCTATTTATCTCTGCCTTAAACTACCCACTTCCTCTGGCATTACATTTCACTCTCTCCTTATCAGAGAGCGTTGTCTCCTTTAATCTCGAGCTTTTGTGCACCCATCTGACAATCAAACTTGCATCCGCCTATCACTTTCCATGCTATGCTCCATTTCAATACTTTTCTAGCCCTCTTCCTTACTATGAACAGTCTGAAGAGTACCAACCCAAAACATCTTTCCACATCCTCCAGAGATGTTGCCTGACCCACTATTCCAGCACCTGGTGTTCGAAGATTCCAGCATCTGCAGTTCTAGGTTTACTCAGAACATTTGAATATTAGTATGAACTATTTACTTCAAAACCAATTCAATATTACCTCAAATAGGGCCACAGCACAAGGGTGCGCAAGAAATTTATGTGATTGCAAAACCGTTCTTCTGTCCTGACCATTGAGGTCTATACTTGATAATGTGTGCAACTTTGCATCGACCCAATACAGGCGCCCTTTCATATGATCTGTGGGAAAAGTCAAAGCTATATTGACAAAGCCCAAATAAAGAAATGATGCACCATTAAAAGACATCTTACTTACCAAGTGCAATGCCTTTTGGCCACTCAATGTTGACAGAAAGTAAAAGCTGGCGGTTAACACCATTCATTCCCGCTTTCTCAATCTTTGCTGGAGTACCACAGTCAGACCAGTAAATAAATCTTAAAGAAAAATCACATTTTAAAACCCAGTCTCCTTGTATATATCTAGAGAACTGCAACCACTACAGCAGTAAAGAATAAACTTTGAATGAGAATTTATGCGAAGCTACTGAACATTAAGCTGCACAATGGTTTAAAAATAATGTTCCCGCAATTTAAAGTGAATATCCTGGAACAAAATGTTCACTGGCTCACTAAACAAGCACAAGTGTGAATAAAGTGTTAGATTACCATTAGGCCTACATTGGCTCGTGATCTGTTAGTTGCAGTATTTTGCAGTAGAAGTATCTATTTGTTTAATCTACATTGATTTACTTTTATCTTTTCCAAATTGCATCTTGTGCCTCAAGCTAATTTATGCATGTGCATTATTTGGCTGGAAAATTATTTCTGTGATTATTGGAGTGGCACAGCAGTAGAGCTGCTGCCATACAGCGCCAGAGACCCAGGTTCGATACCAACTCCCGATCCCGGTGCAGTCTGTACAGAGTTTCTCCCCATGATCGCGTGGGTCTTCTTTGGGTGTCCCAGTTTCCTCCCACACTCCAAAGACGTACAAGTTTGTAGGTTAATTGGCTTTGGTAAAGATTGTAAATTGTGCCTAGTGTGTGGGATATCTGGTCAAAGTTTAGTTTAGAAGTACAATGCGGAAACAAGCCCTTCAGTCCCCCGAGTCCGCACTGACCACTGATGCTATTGCTCTGCAAAACCTCTGCAGCCAACCTCGATGGGCATACACCTTGCCTTCCAGCCCTGCTTGCGGCAGTCTATGACCAGCTATTCATACTTGGTCTTCTTCCTCTCGTGGGCCTCCTCCAGACGGTCCTCCCACGGCACTGTCAGTTCCAACAAGACGATGTTTTTGGTCGCCTTTGAGACCAGGAGGATATCTGGCCTCAGGGTGGTCGTGGCAATGTGCTGTGGAAACTTCAGCTGTTTCACCAGGTCTACGGAAAGCTGCCAGTCCTGCGCAGTCACCAGGATTCCTGACGGATTCCTGGCTGCTGTGGTTCTTGGCAGCTGCACTCCGGCCCTCACGATGGTGATCATCTGGGTGGTGGGGCGTGCCCGTCTGCAGCTGCTGATTCCCATGCTGATGGCTTCTGCAATGGGTTTAAGAATCTGGTCGTGACGCCAGGTGTAAAGGCCCTGCCCAAGAGCCTTTGGGCAGCAGCTCAGGATGTGTTCCAGCGTCCCCTTGCCTGAGCATTGCGGGCAATCTGGAAATTCCGCTTTGCCCCAGATGAAGAGGTTCGATGGGCTGGGCAGTTCTAAAGGTTGAAAACACTGGTTCAAAAGTTTGCAATTTTAATTGACAAAACTGCGAGAGCTTACCCTGATAGTGGATCAACCACAACAGAAGCTGGTTCCTTTAGATTTGTATCAAAAAGAATCTTCCTTTTTGTTCCATCAAAGTTAGCCACAGAGAGTGTTTTAGTACCACGATCAGTCCAGTAAATTAGTCTGTAGATCCAGTCCACAGCAATTCCTTCAGGGATTTGCAGGTCATTAATTATGGACGTTGCAGCTGCATCCTTTCTTTTATTCAGCATCATACTACAACATAAATAGAAAGCAATTAGATGCAAATAAACTTTGCAGATCTAAGTCATTACTGCCAGGCTCAAAGGATTGGATTTTGCGAATGAATCATGCAATTGCACGCAGTAATAATGTTGACGTTGTTCAAGTTCCAGTTTGTGCTTCCATCAATTCCACCGTCAAAATATTAACTTCATTCTTCCATTAAAAGTGAAGCAATAGCTAGTGGTGGATGTTTATGTTAAAATGTATTGTGTGTTCTGTTGCTTTTTATTGGTATGACTGTATGGCAAATAAAATTCCTCGTATGTTGCAAAACATACTTGGCTAATAAAGTATGATTATGATTAGCTCATACAACATGGGACCGAGGAGCAGAATTAGGGGAAGTTGGTTTCTTGGTTTTTCTGCAGAGTGTTGGAAAGGGTCTCACCTAGAAATTATGGTTCCCTGCAAATCTCCAAGTTGAGCAGCATCCCGAGTTTTGTCCATCATGAAATGGTGAACAATTATGGTCATAACCGGAACTTTTAAAGTTAATTAAATTTAAGATAATAGTACCATTACCTGAAGATTGCCTGCTGACTCGCATCAGCCCAGAAGACTCTCCCCTCCGACATATGAGCATCCAGTGCTACAGCGTTTCTCAGCTGCACTGCAATCTGGGTGTACGCCTGGTGATGTAACCCAAGCTTTCTGATTTCATGGCGATTTGTGAAAACCAAATAAGGCTCTTTTCCTGAAATTCACAAAATCGCATTGTCAACTCAATTCTGAAAATGTTTCTTTTATAGTTTGGTTTGACAGACAAAATTCAGTTGCACACCATTAATACTTGTATTTCTTTGGCCAATTTCTACAAATTTAAAGCAAGCTTGCCGTAATCTAGTCCAAAGTATCCATTTTGTAAAAGTTCAAGATTAAAATCAACACGACCAACTCAAAATGTTTTCTCCTTACTTAAATCCAAGTTAATTCAAGTTAGTGTAATTAGATGGAAATAGGACAGACTTTAAATCTTAAAAGTAGTTTTGTGCTATTCCCTTGTGAAAACCACAGAGTATCATCAGAATGACAAGATGTTAATGAATGATTGTTAAAACTACCATAAGTAGATTTTGGACCCAAGTTTGAGTAATAAACTCAAGGTCTAATAGAATGTCACACTGATGGATGGGTACAAGAGCGAGTATCCCAGAAGCATCTTAAGAAAATGTTCCAAAATAAAGGCAGAATTTCAAGTCTATTTAAAGTAGATTAAAATTAATATAATTTTAGAAATACTTCAGATACAAAGTCTGGATTCAAGGAGGAATTCGGATTTGAAAAACAGAATACCCATCCAAATGCAAAACATTAAGCAATTCCTTTGTGGAAAAGTTGACCAGGTTTGTATTCATTGTTTTTTTCATGTTCCATGTGGTAAATAACCATTGCACAGCTTTACAGCAAAGCCACAAGGAGCATCAAAATGCCTGGCTGGTAGCTATTGAACATTACATGTGCAGATAAAGTTTATAACTTGCCTATTGCCTTGCAAGCTCCACTAGCTGGATCCATAAGATAACCCGAATGACATTCACATTTGTAGCTTCCATCTGTATTAACACAAACTTGACTGCAGGATCCAGGATTGCGACACTCATTAATATCTAAAAAGAAAATGTAGAAACCTTTGGTGGCTCTTCCAATTGAGACACGCAACAATAGCCTCCAAAACAACCATTCTTTATAATCCCAAACCAAATATTCTTTATAGAACTCACCCAACTACTAGCTGCTGATGCTGTATACCGAATGTTGTACCACAAGTTTTGTGTTTACTCACACCCACCACTTAATCTCCAAGTACAATCATAAGTACAATCCAGTAAACCATTATCTGATTGTTCATTTGGCTGCTTGGTTTTCTATGCTTCCTTTAAACTTACCACATTCAGTGAGCAATTATATTACAATGTGACTTGATTGTAAAACCTGATTAGTAAACTATTATTAGGAGAAATATCAAATAGCCTGGAGATTTTGCCACTGGCATCAATGTCCCTAGGGGTCCAAATTAGAGTTTTTATTGCAATCCTTAATCTTGCAACAGTATGGTCAAGGTACTTGCCTCCACAGGTCATCTTGTTGATCAATTCATAACCAGCTGGGCATTCACATTCATAGCCAATGACGAGATCCTGGCATATGTGGGAACAGCCACCATTCTTTTTTAAACATTCATTCTTGTCTGCAGAGAACATACCAGCGTGTCAAAATTCAAAATATTACCACTTTACTGAATACCCTCAAGAAGAACTTTGTATAGTAAGGAAATTTTGCATCCCGATTTGGACATTTCACTTGGATAATTTCATAGAAATTGATAGTACCCAATACATTGTGGAGAGCAAATGGTAAATTTAGTAGTGGTATTGGAATCATCATTAGAAAGAATGAGTACCATTTGGGATATAACCTTTTTATTACACCCATATTAGGTTTTAATTGATCAAGCAGTTCTAATTTTATTCTCCCAAATTTATTCCACAGGTTAACACTTCAGACGCAATAGTCAGAAGAATTTAAAACCAAAGTCATAAGGACTAAGATTTTATTGTGCATTTCCAGCACAATTTAGATTCAAATTTGCATGTTCAAACTAAGTGTAGACAAATTTCACTTACTACATTCACTAAGAATTTCATCACTCCAGTCTTTGCAGTCCTGCTTAGTATCACATACTTGGGTAATGTTTATGCATTCTCCACTGCGACATTTGAACTTAGTTTGTCCCATGCATTCTGAAACTAAGCAGAAAATAAATATTGGAAATAAAGATCAGGAATTGTTCCAAGCAATCTTTGGGATTAAAGACATTGCAGGTCACCCAATGGGACTTGTGGAAGTGAAAGAACAAACTTTGAAGTGCTCACTATGGCATTGCCATGTTTCTCCTTGTTAAATTAGAATTGGTTTTAGTATGATATTCCTCTATGGCCATGTTGAAAACAATTGGACCTCTTAACAATCAACTCAGCAGCCAAGATTTCAGAAGCTAGTTCAGAAAAGGATATACCTACAAATATAGCAGCAGATACGATCAGTTAAGGGCTTGTCCCACTTAGGCGTCATTTGTGTGTAATTTACGCGACATTATTTATGCATCACGACGCGCGCGTCGTACACATGATGCACGCATGGTGCACATTACGTGCGCATGGTGACGTAGGCAATGACGCGCGGTCGCGCATGGCGCCCCAGGATTTTGGGATGTTCAAAATCTTCGCGTTCCATCTGCGTGAAGCGCAAATGACGCCCAAGTGGGACTGGCCCTTTATGAAGTGTGGGCAACCTCTAATGTAGAAATGAGCAACAGATCTGGTAGGTCAGCTGCCACAGGTTAGACTCACACTGAAGAAACAAGTTACTGAAGAGTTGAGGGCCACAGGCAAATTAGCCCAGACATGCCAATGAGGTGACGTTTGAGCTCTTGGATCTGGAGAAGTGAAGTTTTCATGGTGGCCTTTTAAACAGCTTAACTTCAATGGAAAATAGTGGTTAGCAAAACTTCATTACTCTGCAAGAAACCATCAGAACTGGTTGAAAATAACCAAGGAAAATGTTACATTGTACTGTTGTGGAGGTAAAAATTCTCCTAAATTAAATGTGATTGAACAAAATCCACATGAAAGTAAGCCAAGTTTCACACGCGGAACAACAAATATATACAAAATTACTCAAGGTTAATCTCCATTTTTACCAGCACAGTACATTCTTATATGGAGAGAATTTCTAGCCCCATTTTACTGAAAAAGGCATACTCACCTTTCTGGCAATTAACTTCATCAACACCATCATTACAGTCTCGGAACTGATTACATCGCTTTATCCCAGGGACACAAGTTCCATCATTACACTGGAAGTGATCAGGTTGGCACGTGCGGGGAGCTAAAATTTAGAATTGGGATGACATTTATAGGTGGTGTTCACAGTTAAATACATTGTCCTAAATCTGGGTCTGCAAACAAGTGGCAACTTTGATAAACTGCATTTGGAAACTAAGTCAGTTACATTAAAAATAGGTAGTTTTTTAAACAAGCAAAATTGATGCATCTATATAGAAACCTTTATTTCTTGCTTCTTAGATCAAGTGTACATAGTTTCAATTAAACAATTGTTCAATCAAGGTGTTGAACCAGAGTCGGACATTTCATTTTGCAAGCTCCAACGTAAAGATGCTATTTCCAGAGTAAATCTTCAAATGGCATCGTAGATAGTGAAGGGGGTTGTTATTAAAAAATGCAGCAGGATCTTGATCAGTTGGGCTCAGGAATGGTTAATGGGGTTTGATACAGATGAATGAGAGGCAATGTATTTTGGGAAGTCAAACCAGGGCAGGGCCTTCACAGTGAATGGGAGGGCTCTGAGGTGTGTCGTAGAGCAGAAGGATCAAGCATTACAGGTACATAATTCATTGAAAGTGACATCACAGGTTAAGATGGCTTTTGGCAAATTGGCCTTCATCAGTCAGAGTATAGAAATTAGGAGGTCATGTTAGTTGTAAAATACATTGGTGAGGCCACATTTGGAGTATTGTGCTCAGTTTTGGACACCCTGTTATAGGAAAGTTGTTATTAAGTTGGAAGGGATGCAGAGAAGATTTACGAGGATGTTGCCATAAGTTGAGGGCCTGAACTATAGGGAGAGGTTGAGCAAGTTAGGACTTTATTCCTTGGAGTGCAGGAGGATAAGGGGTGATCTTAGAGGTATACAAGATCATGAGGAGAATAGATAGGGTAAATGCACAGAATCTTTTACCCAGAGTTAGGGAATCACAAATCAGAGGACATAGGTTTAAGGAGAGGGGGGGAAAATTTAATAGGAACCAGAGGTGCAACTTTAACTACACAAAGGGTAATGGGTATATGAAACAAGCTGCAGGAGAGGGTAATATCACAACATTTAAAAGACATTTGGACATGCACATGGATAGAATAGATTTAGAAGGATATGGGTCAAATGCAGGCAGCTGGGACTAGTGTAGATGGGGCATGTAGGCGTGGGTAAGCTGGGCGAAAGGGCTCGTTTCCATGCTGTACAACATAAAACAAATCCTGATGCATTCTACAAATTCCATAATACACTTTCCAATTTGTTTTATCTAATGAATATTCAAATCTGGAACTAGGGAGAAAGACTTACGGCAATTAGTTTCATCACTTCCGTCTTTGCAGTCTGCATCACCATCACAGTGCCAGCGACGGTGGATGCATTCTCCCGAAGCACACTGGAACTCACTAGAAGGGCAGGCCGAAGGAGGAATAGTGCGTCCACAACGGTCGGGAGATTCATCTGATTTATCAGTACAATCCACATTGTTATCACACACCCAGTTTAAAGGGATGCACTCCAAGCTGTTGCAATGAAACTCATGAATGCCACAGGTAGAAGCAGCACAATCCTTTTCATCACTTCCATCACCACAGTCATCCATACCATTGCAGGCAAATGTCTTTGCAATGCATCTTCCACTGGAGCAAGCAAATTCCAAAGGATCACAAGTAATTTTACCTGGGGGAGGGGGAAATATGGGGCTTACAACTTGTAATTACTGCAGGTAGACCATGAACTCTTCTCCCAATGAGATTTGTTATACTAATTCAAAAAGCACACCAATATGCTATACATAGGAAAGTTAAACATGGGTATGATGCAAATTAAAGTAGCCACTTATTTTGAATTGAAATCATCCCATCCATTTCATAACAATTGTGGATTGAAAATCAGCACTATAACTAGACTTCATACCCGTCCACAATGTTATGAGCTCATAGAATAAAATTTTGCCCAACAAACTGTCAAGATTCAAGAGAGTTTATTGTCATGTGTCCCTGATAGGACAATGAGATTCTTGCTTTGCTTCAGCACAACAGAACATAGTAGGCATTGACTACAAAACAGATCAGTGTGTCCATATACCATTATATAAATATATACACACATGAATAAATAAACTGATAAAGTGCAAATAACAGATAATGGGCTATTAATGTTCAGAGTTTTGTCCGAGCCAATTTTAATAGCCTGATGGCTGTGGGGAAGTAGTTATTCCTGAACCTGGTTGTTGCAGTCTTCAGGCTCCTGTACCTTCTACCTGAAGGTAGCAGGGAGATGAATGTGTGGCCAGGATGGTGTGGCTCCTTGATGATAGTGCCATCCTTTTTGAGGCAGCGACTGCGATAGATCCCCTCGATGGAAGGGAGGTCAGAGCCGATGATGGAGTGGGCAGTGTTTACTACTTTTTTGTGTCCTACTGTCCCCATGTTGTATTAAATTACTTTCAGCAAATGTGGCCAAAAGTTTCATATTGCAGGTTAATTCCCGGGATGGTGGGACTGACATGATGAAAGAATGGCTCAACTGGGCTTGTATACACTGGAATTTAGAAGGATGAGAGGTGATTTTATAGAAACATAAAATTCTTAAAGGATGCTAGATGCAGGAAAAATGGTCCTGATGTTGGGGAAGTCCAGAACCAGCGGTCAGTTTATGAATAAAGGGTAGGCCATTTAGGACTGAGAAGAGGAAAAACTTCTTCACCCAGAGTGTTGTGAATCTGTGGAATTCCCTGCCACAGAAGGCAGTGGAGGCCAATTCACTTGATATTTTCAAGAGATGAGATTTAGCTCTTATGGCTAAAGGAATCAAGGGATATGGGGAAAAAGCAGGAACGGGGTACTGCTTTTAGATGATCAACCATGATCATATTGAATGGCGGCGCTGGCTTGAAGGGCCAAATGGCCTACTCCTGAACCTATTCTTTTTTTTAATGCTTCTATGTGTCTACTCCAAACTAAATGAAAAGCTTCAGATTCACCAGATGAAAATAGTTATTAAAATACTGAACTCATAATACTGTAATATAGCATGAAGTTTGGAAAGGTGACAATTAAACATGTTTAAGAGGCTACTATAAGTATACTAGAGTCAAGAGTGTTTTATTGTCATATGTCCCAGAAAGGACAATGAAATTCTTACTTGCTGCATCACAACAGAATATGTAAACATAGTACGTAACAGGAGAAGAAAAAAAGTTCCGTATATGTATACACATGCACACATACTCAATAAATAACAAATATCTTGCAATAATAATGATAGTCTGTTGGAGCTAATTTGTTGTCGCGTTTAATAGCCTGATGACTGTAGGGAAGAAGCTGTTCCTGAACGTCACAGTTTTCAGGCTCCTGTACCTTCTTCTCAATGGCAATGGTGAATGTGTGGTCAGGATGGTGTGGGCCTTTGATGATGTTGGCTGCCTTTGAGGCAGCGCCTTCGATAGATCCTTCGATGGTGGGGAGGTCAGAGCCGATGATGGACTGAGCAGTGGTCACAACTTTTTGCAGTCTTTACCGCTCCTGGACGTTCAAGTTGTCGAACCAGGCCACGATGCAACCAGTCAGTATGCTCTCTACTGTGCACCTGTAGAAGTTCAGGAGAATCCTCTTTGACATGCCGCATCTCTGTAATCTTCTCAGGAAGTGGAGTCGCTGATGTGCCTTCTTTATAATTGCATCAGGACTAGAGGTAGAAACTCAAATACAAGGAGGATTGGGAACCAGGAGAAAGGTTAGCTCAATTTTCCAAACAGAAAAACCAACATGAATCAAGTTGTCATTGTACTCAATTAGCTACAATTTACTTTTGTTAACTCAAATTGAAGTCATGAAAGCACCTTATGCTGGGGAAACACTCAAACTGACATCCATGCTATTTGACGAGGCAAATTGAGCTCAGTTGTGCTCTTTGTTTTAAATATATCAACGTCAGCCAAGATTGTTACCAGCTTGGAGACAAGTCAACCTACCACAATCAACCTCATCGGCACCATTCTTGCAGTCCCTCTCTCCATCACAGTGCCATGCAGCAGGAATGCACTGCAGGGATCCAGGCCCACAGCTGATTTGATGGCCAAGACATGTTTTTTGATCTGGAAAAACAAAATGAATCCTCATACTGAATCTGCATTTCAATGAAAGTAAGAACAGTTTAACTTCTTAAATGATCCTGTAATGCATTTAAGAACGATTGTTGTTTATGACAGGGCCACCTAAATGTGGACTTGACATCTAGAATGTTTAAGTTATAAATTGGAGAACATTTTAAAGCTATACTACCTTGAAAGCAAGTGTAATCACATGCCATAAATCAGATTACAGCATTCCTTGTTAAAACATCAATTGCTAATTTTACAGAATCTGGTGAAGTATCTCATTGCGATCTTACTAATATGCAAGTGGTACTCACGACAAATGTCTGTACTTTCATCAGATCCATCTTCACAGTCAGCTTTGCCATCGCACAACCACCTACTAGGTACACATTGTTTATTGCTGCACACAAAGTCAGATGCTCCACACGTATCAACTATGGAAAGACAAACATTAAACTATTGCACCAAGTATACATTCAGCCTCTTTTAAGGACCATTACTAAATTGTTCCTATTGTAGGGGATATCCATTACTACATTGGATGGACCAGACCTACTTTAAGGTAGACATTAAGAGGTCCTTCATAATTTTCTCCTTTCATGGCAGTATCCAGCTGGTTTAGTTCAAGGAGCAGCTCTGATCCCAATTTTGTTGCATGACAAATCATTAACATTTGGTTCCCAAATCTCAATTAAATTCAGAAAGTTAACCTTGTGCCATTATTTAGACTACCAAGTGGTAATGTCTTAAATCAATACCTTTCTCCTGGAACTCAAAGACAGACACACAAAGCTCGAGTAACTCAGCATGTTGTGTCTATCTTCGGTTTAAACCAGCATCTACAGTTCCTTCCTACAAATCTAGGTTAGATCAAGTGGATAAAGGGGAAACTCACATATACCCATCCTGCAGTTTTGCCCGTCCTTATCCAGCTCCAACCCAGACGGACACACACAGGTATATTTGGGAGAATGTCTGTCAATTTGTGGAGCTGGAAGACACATGTATTCACAGCTTGCAGTCTTCAGATTCTCACACCAGTTGATGCCTGTGGATAAACAAATCCCATTTGCAATTGATCTTTCAACCACCAGACCAATTATATTATATATTTATATTATATATAGAACTAAAATCCAGCAAACCAAATTATCTACTCCAGTGAGAAATTAGTAGTGAACCTTTTCCCAAACATCTTGTTGCTGACGGCAATGGCAACGTTTTATTATCTGTGCCAAGCTATTGACAAAAATTGCAGAGGAACTGCTGACTATTAAATATTATGACGCCACCTTAAAATACGGGCCTTTCAAAGGCAATGTCAAAAATAAAATATTGGTTGAATCCTGAACATATTCTTAAGCCCTTAAAATAAAGGACAATGCAAATGGTGCATTGGTAGTGTTGGTTATGTTCACTGCCAGGAGCAAAGCTGCCAAGTACTCTGGTTGTTCATGGGTGAGGAGGAAGTAGCCTAGGTTATCTCAAATGAAGATCAAAAATATAAAGCATCACGGTCAAGATATGGACACCATGTTGGGACATTTGAAATATACACAAAGGCAAGAATTGAACAAAACCAATTACAACTTTATGCACTTTACAAGTTCAGAAAAGCAGCCAACATAAAAGACCCATCATTCCTTCACACTGCTCCCATCCAGCAGAAGGTACAGAAGCATGAAAGCTTGTGCCAGAGTCAGGAACAGCTTCTTCCCATCTGTAATCAGGCTTCTTCCATAAGCTAGGGTACTGACTCTACCCATTAGGCTTAGTCTATGGATCTGATGCGCTACAATGCTGAGAACTATATTCTGCATTCTTTCTTTCCCCTTTATTTATTGTACTCTAGTTTGCCTAGATTATATCATGTATGGAATATCTGACCCATTTGGATAGCACGCAGAACAAAGCTTTTCACTGTACCTTGGTACATGCAATAAACCCAAACCCAGTTACTTCAAGGACAATTATATCAAGTTAAAAAAAACTGTCAAAGTTTACCTGATGGTTGAGTCAGCTTATGATATGCAACAAGGTCGCGAGGGTCCTGAAGGTCCGAGGCCAAAAGCCTTGTATCAGAACCTGTAAATTTGTTGGCTCCATAAAGTGCTTTTCTTTCTCCATCAACCCAGAACACATTATCCTGAAATAAGACAGCAAGATCAAAATTGTTAACATAAATAAATGCATGGCAGTTTCCCCGTTTTAAAACATAAAAATACCAATCGCTTAATGCACAACGTGGGCAGCGCGGAGGTAGAGTTGCTGCTTCACAGTGCTGGAGACCTGGGGTTGATCCTAACTACGGGTGCTGTCTGTATGGTGTTTGTACGTTCTCCCCATGACCGCGTGGCATTTCTCTGAGATCTTCCGGTTTCCCCACATTCCAAAGACGTACAGGTATGTAGGTTAATTGGCTCGGTGTGTGTGTGTGTGTAAATTGTCCTTAGTGGGTGTAGGGTAGTGTTAATGTGCGGGGATCGCTGGTCGGTGTGGACTCGGTGGGCCGAAGGACCTGTTTCCACGCTGTATTTCTAAACTAAACTGCAATTATTGTTATCAATTCAAGACCTCTGCAAATTTAAGACATAGTGACCTACAATTTGATCAGTCAGCACTAACTTCAAATGAGTAGCTAAAGGTTGATCTCACCAACCCCTGCTGTTAAAGTTAATTATGCATCTTCCTTGAGAAGCCGTAATCCTAATCAATTTCACTTATTCATTCCATGTGTTTTTTTTTGCAAACACCAAGCTTTTCCTCCCTAATTGTCCAGAGAATATTATAGTTTACATTGAGCAGAAAGTAAAACATTGATAAGGGTGGAATTCTAGATCATGCAACAAGGTCGCGAGGGTCCTGAAGGTCCGAGGCCAAAGGCCTTGTATCAGAACCTGTACATTTTTGAAATGCAGCCTTTCACATTGAAAGTTTCTGCGTGCTGTATGTTGTTCAGAAGAGGGGGTCTTCAAATACTAACAATGGAAAGGATGAGGTCTATCCTGGGAGATGACAGCTTTGGTTTAATGTGCGGGTGGAGGGAAGGAAGAGACTAGCAGCACTAGTTAAAGTATTTGACCATAATCAATGGAGACCCTGGGAATATGGGACAGAATCCTCACAGGAAGCAAGTGATGAAATTAGAATAGGGAAGATGGAAATCCAGGGGCTTTAATCGACACAAGTTACCGGGACTAATTTTGGATGTAGAGAACAGAGAGACAAGTCAGACAAATGCATTAACAGATGGGCAACATGCACCTAAACCTGCCTCAAATATGGTAATTGCAAGGGCGTGAGCCAGGAGTTCCTTTGACACCAAGATAATTCTTCTGTCTTCACCATTCAAGTCTACACTTGATAATGTGTAGAGTTTTGAGTCAACCCAATAGAGACGACCTTTCACCAGATCTGCAAGGATGAAAAATGCTCAGCATTACACAATAAAACTAGTATTTTCATGAGTCTAGTTACAATTGTCAGCCTACTTACCAAGAGCAATGCCATGTGGCCATTCAATGTTTTTAGAAACCAGAAGGCTACGGTCATAACCATTCATCCCTGCTTTTTCAATTTTTGATGGCTCACCCCAGTCCGACCAGTAAACAAACCTTGAAACAGAATAGTCATTAAAATACCTCAGAATGGTAACCCAAAATTAATAATGTTGGAGTCAAGCTTTTACTGAATTCCAATAATTTTAATGACAATTGGAAGGCCAAAATATGTTCCCCCCCAAGCAAAGTGGTTATTTACACCTCAGCATTTCTGAGATTACAAGTATATTCCCCAGTTTAAGAAGGAACTGCAGATGCTGGAAAAATCGAAGGTAGATAAAAATGCTGGAGAAACTCAGCGGGTGAGGCAGCATCTATGGAGCGAAGGAATAGGTGACGTTTCGAGTCGAGTCTGAGGAAGGGTCGACTCAAAACGTCACCTATTCCTTCGCTCCATAGATGCTGCCTCACCCGCTGAGTTTCTCCAGCATTTTTATCTACCTTAGTATATTCCCCAGGGTCAGATTGGATGTTTCTAGCCTACACAGGTCAAGGGATAACAAACACTAATCCCAAGGACTAGTCTCACCTGAAATATCAACTCCCTTGCTACCCCACCCCTCCCAAAAAAAAAAAAACAGGTACTCTACCTGCCAAATTCCCCAGGAGAACCAGGGGTGTTTATTCAAATCTAATTCATTTCAACTCCGATTTAATCCCACATCCTCAATCTAATTTAAAAAATATCAACTTAACATTTCCAAATAAAGTTCACATCTTAAAATTTAAGCTGTTAATAATTTCACATCACCATCCTCCGTAAATACTTAATGCCTAACTAGTTTCCCCAATTACTCATGATAGAATTTAAGATCATTTGGGAATGGACAAAAGATTACTATGGATTGCAATTAAAAAAATTAAGCCAAAATGACCACACTTGGTTCAAAACAATGTTCTAGTTATCAATGATTAGCAATGTGCAGCAAATTAAATAATTACCCCGCGAGTGGATTAACAGCTATGGAAGTTGGTTCCCTTAGGTCCACATCAAAGAGGATTTTTCTTTTTGTTCCATCAAACTTCACAACAGAGATTGTCTTTGTGCCACAATCAGTCCAGTAAAGATGCTTATAGATCCAGTCCACAGCAATACCTTCAGGAACTCCTAGATCTTTGACTATGTTGGACTTACGCACAGATTTTGCATTTTTATCCATGGATGCACTGTTGAGAGTTAAAATATGCCAATGAGAGCTTGTCTATTTAGAGTAATTCAGCATGTAAACAGGCCCTTCTGCCCAACTTGCCTATGCCATCCAAAAATTTCCATCTACACTAGTCTGACCAGCCTGTGTTTGGCCCACATCCTTCCAAACCTTTCTTACCCACATATCGGTGGAAATACCTTTTAAATGTTACCATAGTACTTTCTTCAACTGCTTCCTCTGGCAGCTTGCTCCATACAGACATCATCCTCTGAAAAGAATTGCCCCTCAGGATCCCATTAAATCTTTCCTCTCATCCCTGAAACCTATGCCCTCTGGTTCTCGATTTTCCTACTCTGGGTAAAAGACTCTAGATTTTCCCAATTTATTCCCCACGTGATCTTATACAACCAAGATCATCCATAATCCTCCAGTGTTCCCAAGGAATAAAGTCCTAGCCTGCCCAACCTCTTCCCTATAGTTCAGGCCCTCAAGTCCTGGCAACATCCTTGTACTTCTTACCTGCAATCTTTCCAGTTTAACATCCTTCCTATAATAGGGTGACCTAAACTGAACACTCCAAATGCAGCCTTATCAATATCTTGTACAACTGTAACCCAACATTTAAATGCTACATTTAAAGAGCTTCCAAGTCAAATCGATGCAATGGAGAACTGTTGGGTTTCTCAGCTGTGAGCATTAAAAGCAGGACTGGAGTCAAATCATTGGCTTGCAACTTCTAGGCACAAAAGTCAAGTGCTTCTAAAGTTCATGCATTAGAATTAGTGTTTGTGATATTCATTGAACAAAGCCGCATAATTTTACTGATATTGACGTAAAATTAGGGGGCTGAGCTCAGAAGAGAATTCAGGTTAAAAAGGCGAGTGCTATGCTAGGATCAGTCAAGGTTACTTGTCCAAAACTGAGAAGATTGGCTTCAACTTAAAAACTTTACACAAATTAACTTCAGACTGAACAAATCCATTAGTTATAATATACAACATCTGAATACATACCACAATGAAATCACTTCAAAAGTACAATCCTAAACCTTGCCCATTTCAATAGGAAGACACGCAGAATATGTCTATCTTTATTTAAAGGAATGTTTAGTGCTAATGAAACAAAAACATCTAAAATATGTTCACTTTGGGACAAAGATGTCAAGTGATTTATGTCAGAGTTTATGGAATATTGAAACAATGCATCCTGGGCATCAAATCTACCAGGAGCAAGGTTTCAACAAGGTCCCACATGGCAGGCTGTTTAATGGAATCCAAGAGACAAAGGCAGTCTGGATCCTGTCAGCAACAGACAGCAAAAAGTAATGACTACTGTTAATTTTGTGACTGGGACCATTACTAATGGAAGAACAAGGCTCAGTCCATTTGCTTTATGAATATTAATGATGTTAATTCATATGCGCGTGATAGTTTTCAAATGATAAAAATATTTGTGGTCTGCTTTGAGGAAAGCTGACATGTAGATCTAACCATGAGCCGAATGAGAACTGCAATTTAATCTAATGAAGTGCAAGACTGCATTTGGGAGATTCAACGAGAAAACTACAAATAAAAGGATGGATGGCATGGATCAAAGTTTTCTGACTGCAACTTAAAGATCTTAACAAGGTAGGAAAGAGCATACAGATTACAACTGGCAAAACAAGATTTTAATTTATAATGGAAAAGTTTAAAAAAAAATTAGACCACATTACATGATAGGATATTTTTTTAGACACAGTTAGATACAGCTCTTGCGGTTAATGAAATCAAGGGATATGGGGAGAAAGCAGGAACAGGGTACTATTCTGGATGATCAGCCATGATCATATTGAATGGCAGTGCTGGCTCGAAGGGCCGAATGGCCTACTCCTGCACCTATTTTCTATCTTTCAAGAAAAGATTGCACTAGAGGAGATGGAGGATGGAAAATTATAGTTACCGGTATCTATTTAAAAAATAATCATGCCATACTGTGATTATTTGAAAAAAATAAATAAAGTAAAAAGTATAGTATCCTTTATTGTCATTCAGACTTTACAGTCTGAACGAAATTTCATGCCTTGCAGTCATAACATAGAATAAAATAACAAAACACACAATAAACACAGATTTAACATCCACCACAGTGAGTCTACCAGGCCCTCCTCACTGTGATGGAAGGCAAAAGTCTTAAAGTCCTTGTCTCTTCCCTCCTTGTTCTCCCTCTGCGCCGAGGCGATCCAGGCTTCCGATGTTGTGACCCCGCCGGGTGATGGTAAGCAAGTCCCGCGGCCGAATCAGAGCTCCGCGAACGGGCCGGTTCAAACTCCGCGGCCCGGGGCAAGAAGAGAAGAGACAAGGCAGGATCAAGGCAGAAGAGAACTCAAGGTATTACAATTTACCGGGTTACCAAAATGCAGCAGATACTCAGCATGCATGTGGAGTAATCACATTTTCAGATCAAAATGAATAAATGCTGGCCAAGTTCTAGCATGTGCAAAACTTTGCTTTAAATATATACCCATCGATTTTAAAGCAGCAAAAAGTACAAAAGAAAATAATTGTTGTGTGTCTGGAACATTGTGTGGGGGACGTGGGTTATCATGGCTGAACCCTCACATGCAAGTACTTTAAGTTATCAGCGCTGTCACATTCTGAAGTTGGATAAAGTAAGGCGACACTGCTCCCTTCCCACCATCTCTCTTCCCCTCTTCCTCTCACACTTTCCCCCTCCCCCCCAGAAAAAAACTGGACACTGGGCTGAATTATGTCATGTCATAATTTTCCAATTCTAGAATAAATTGAAACACTTTTAATCAAACATTGTGGTATAATTGATCTGGGTACCAAATCAATACAAGTCTACTAGATAAAAGGAAGGCATCTCAATACATTATTTGTCAGCCGTATTGTGATCACTGTCAAGTCTTGAAAGGGTTCAAATTTAAAAGCGGAAACATACCTAAAGATTGCTTGCTGTGTCAAGTCAGTCCAGAACATGGTCTGTGTTGCAACATCAGCATCAACTGCTACAGCATTTCGCAATTGCCACTCTATCTCAGTGTACTCCATTTTGTGTAATCCAATTTTCCTAATATCATGATGGTTAGTGAAAACCAAATAAGGCTCTTCCCCTACAAAAAGTTAAGTTTTGAAGTCAAAGCAGGGGAAAAAAAATTAACTTTTCCAAATTACAATAGCAATAAATAATTCATTAAAAACTTGGCAAACCAGTAACTACTCATATAAAATAGATCCCATTCCCAGAGGACCACTTTAAACATACCAACTACAATTGTAAACAGTTTTGCCCAAGACAGTCAGCTTTCTAAAAGCAAAACTGTAACAACAATGGTGCCTCATTGTGGTAGAAAAGGTAGTGTTTAACGTAATTAATTTTTACTCGAGCAGTACCTTAAAAGTTTTTAAAATAAGCTTTCATATATGTTCTTCTTACCCTTTGCCTTACAATTCCCCTTCACTGGATCCATGCGATACCCTTTGTGACATAGGCATTCATAACTTCCCACATTGTTGATGCAAGTTTGGCTGCAGGCAGCAGGATTTTGACATTCGTCAATATCTAGAGACAGATAACCAATATTCATGGTTATTGGTGTTAAAAATTAAATAAGGTCTGCAACTCACATCTGTGCCAACCATTAAATACCCATCTACATTAATTTCTCTTGCATCGCTACCAATGCACCCCACGCCAAGATACATTAGGGAATTTACAATTAACCCATCAATCTCAACATCTGAGGCTTTAAGCATTATAATTAAAATACGGTGAAAATTTACCTCTGCAGAATCTCTCGTCATACAGCTCAAAACCAGGAAGGCACTCACATTTGTAGCCAATGATGAGATCATTGCAAATGTGCAAACATCCACCATTCGTCAATAGACATTCATTCACATCTGCAAAAATGTAGCATGATCACTTGAAGCCACAAAATCAAATAGGTCAGATCAACATGAAACTGCTCACATTCTAATCAGTCTCTAGTAATCAGGATATTGTGGCTTGTTTTAGTAGTTCTACTGAAGATTTTAAATTATAAAATATTGTTTGTGCAGGAATTAAAAAAAACAAAAAACATGTAGGATAGGAGCAAAGAGTTCTGCAGTTGTACAGGGCCCTAGTGAGACCACACCTGGAGTATTGTGTGCAGTTTTGATCTCCAAATATGAGGAAAGACATTCTTGCTATTGAGGGAGTGCAACGTAGGTTCACAAGGTTAATTCCCAGGATGGCGGGACTGTCATATGCTGAGAGAATGGAGCGGCTGGCCTTGTATATTCTGAAGTTTAGAAGGATGAGAGGATATCTTATTGAGACATATGTTTATTAAGGGTTTGGACACGCTAGAGGCAGGACACATGTTCCCGATGTTGGGGGAGTCCAGAACCAGGGGCCACAGTTTAGGAATAAGGGGTAAGCCATTTCAAACGGAGATGAGGAAACACTTTTTCACACAGAGAGTTGTGAGTCTGTGGAATTCTCTGCCTCAGAGGGCGGTGGAGGCCAGTTCTCTGGATACTTTCAAGAGAGAGCTAGATAGGGCTCTTGAAGATAGTGGAGTCAGGGGATATGGGGAGAAGGCAGGAACGGGGTACTGATTGTGGATGATCAGCCATGATCACATTGAATGGCAGTGATGGCTTGAAGGGCTAAATGGCCTACTCCTGCACCTATTGTCTATTGTCTCCCATTGAGGGACAGTGATTGGATATCTAAACACAGGCCTGCATTTCAAAGTGTAAAAATTACAGGGGGACCCAACCCCTGCTACGTTAAGGAGAACAACTTCAGTAAGAGATGCACTTAGTCAAGTTTCCAAATCAAAATCAGCGACTCCTAGCTAGAAATCCAATTAGTTCCTGGCAATGCATAATTAACCAGAATATTTCGGAATGATGTTGTGCAGTGATCCAATTAGTGCAACTTCACCATCTCACTTAAGCACCATGGAAAGCAGTAAATCAGCAAGTAGGTCATGACATCCACAAAGGTTTTTGTGGGGTGGGGTGGGGTGGCACCACACAATGTGGATTAAGCAATGGTTAAAGGAAATGTATTACTTTGTACATTTTGCAGATCTAGATTAGCAGATATGTACATAACAAATTTGGATTTTCCACAACCTGTCACAAGTAATGAGCTGGACACAACTTGTAAGGGTTCTAGAAGTGCTATAAACAAGTGCCAAGGCTGCATTTAAAATCCTGTCTGGGGAAATAGCAGAGCATCCATGGTTTGACAAGTGGGAACGCAGTGAATGAAAATTTTACAAGAGCATGTGGACAAATTAGTAAAGATAGATTGAAGATGGACAACATTGTTTCAATAAGAAAAAATAAACCAACAAGGTGACAAGATATTTTTTTGATGCGATTGTAGGTTTAATTACCCTTTTTTATTTAAAGGCTAATTACCTTTTTTAATCTCTTCATTTAAAATGTGCACATCTTAGTAACAAGAAAATAAAGGCAATAAAAAAAAAAAATGACATCTTAAAACAGAGTATAGTAAATTCAGCTTAAAGCAACTTAAGTATAAGAGCACAAAGTGCAAAAGGAGTTTATATAAAAAATGGGTGCCCGAATGTACGATCATGTAGCAGTTTCAGGCAATACATGATCAGGAAGTGGCAGGCCCACTAGTGTATTGTATTCCCTGCGTATTAATATTGTCATATTTTTGTACAATGGCCAGAACTATACAGTTTAGAAAACAATTTAATGGTCTAAATATTAGTATTAAAAAATGTAAACACGATTTATTGCCTCGAGCTCTTTAGAATTTAAATTGCATGGAATACGGGTTGAGGTGCCACTGGTCAATTTAAAAGGAACTAATTACTAAATTACTCACTGGAAGAAATATTGTTTGTTCTTTACTTTGGGCTCTCATGAAGTTGAGTACAGTGTTTAACCATTAACATTCCCATCTTATACAACCCCAATTTGTCACTTACTGCATTCAGCGGGTTCATCACTCTGATCTGCACAGTCCTGATGATGGTTACAGACTCTGATGATGTCTATGCATTCACCACTTTGGCATCTGAAGTGCGTTGGCATGGTACACACTGAACCTGCAAGAGTAATTGTAAAGTGCATCTATTGCCTAGAAAACCACATCTGCTGCATGCCCAGAGGTGTAATACACGATGTCACCACCTTAGTCAGATTCCACAGTTCAGGAAAAAGCAAAGTCGTTAAAATGCCCAATTCTGGCAGCATCCATGGAGATCATAGAATTAAACTAGAAACATAGAATATAGAAACATAGAAAAATAGGTGCAGAAGTAGGCCATTCAGCCCTTCGAGCCAGCACCACCATTCAATATGATCATGGCTGATCATCTAAAATCAGTACCCCGTTACTGTTTTTTTCCCCACAATATCCCTCGATTCCTTTCGCCCTAAGAGCTAAATCCAACTCTTTCTTGAAAGCATCCAGTGAATTGGCCTCCACTGCCTTCTGTGGCAGAGAATTCCACAGATTCACAACTCTCTGGGTGAAGAAGTTTTTCCTCATCTCAGTCCTAAATGGCCTACCCCTTATTCTTAAACTGTGATCCCAGGTTCTGGACTCCAACATCGGGAACATTCTAGCCTGTAGTGATCTAGTGCTTTAATGATCTCTACAGAACTGCTTGATAAAAGTCCATTGACCATGGACATCAATTCTGGTTCCATAGATGGTGCACAAATATTTCTATCATTTTACTTTTCAACTTTCAGTTGAGAACATCCAATAAATCATTGCATTCCCTCAACTTGACTATAAAAGCCTATTCACTGTTAAGAATGTGCAGCCATTAGTCTGCACTAGGGAAAACATTTGCCTATTCCAACTGTTAATAATGGAGTCTGGAATCCAAGTCTTACTGTGACGCACGAATAGCTAGTTTTACAGAACAAACACAACATTTCAACTTCAATGCTCTGTCCTCCAGCGGCATCTTTTAGATTAATTTCCCCTACAAAAGCCAACAACGTATACCAATAGGTACACAAAAAAGCTGGAGAAACTCATCGGGTGCAGCAGCATCTATGGAGCGAAGGAAATAGGCAACGTTTCGGGCCAAAACCCTTCTTCAGTTCCTTCTTGAACACAACGTATACCAATAGTTTGCACAAGAGCATCACCCACAAAACTAGACAATGTAACTTTCATTCCTGTCAAATTTTTACATCAAGTAAACAATTCCCTTCAAATAGTACCAGATTCAAGTCCTTCTTTACTTTCCATTCTTTAGGCTAGGGTCTCTGCTTTCATTCCTTCATTCAACAAGTTATCCCTTCTTATTCCAATCTTGAACATTGTCCACTTGATCAAATTTGCCCATTTGAGGCAAAGGAAATTTGATCAGAACATTAAGCTTGTATTACACCAAGCAGATCAAGCATTTGTTTACTGCGCTAATTAATCTATATTCACTGGTGATGTAGCTGAAATATTCATGTTTATCCACTGAAACAAACAGTGTCCCAGATCCCTGTTCATCCAGCAATTCAAATTGAGCATATCTATTATATTCCTACATTTTTGTGAACTAGTGGGAGAAGTGTTACTTGTCAGTGATACTATCCAATCCAGAAGGTTATAAGTTTGCATTATCTTTGGCAAAGTGCTCACATGCACTTTGATTAGCGAGTACCCACAGCTTAACCAATAGTCAAACACTAGGGCCGGTCGCATGCCTTTTTCCTGCCATTAGTGAAAAACATCGACACCAGACAATGGTAAAAAAGTTTCACAATTACAAATCCTCTTCTAGCCATAAAAAGTCGTTACATTCTTACCATTTTTACAATTAATTTCATCACTGCCATCAGCACAGTCATTGTATCCATTACATTTACGGCCTCCACGGATACAGGAACCATCACCACATCTGAAATAATCTGGTCGACAGGTTTGAGGAGCTTAAAAAGATAATTGGTATTGTGAAGAAATGTTTTTTCTAGTGTGTAATTTTAGCTTAGAAAGTGTCTCACCTTAAACTAACAAAAATAAAAAAAATCTAAATTTAAATCAAAGCTAATACACATTCCAATGTCCAAGTGTTAACCAATTTCCCCACCAAAAATTGTCAGTGCATTTCTGCAAATGCAACATTGGAGTCATTGATTACCCAAACAAAGCCAAAGTAAATAGTTTTCACTTACGACAGTTGATTTCATCACTTCCATCCTTGCAGTCACTATCTCCATCACAGTACCATTGGCGATGGATGCATTCCCCCGAATTGCAGAGGATCTCATTGGAAGAACAGGTAGAAGGAACAGAAGACAGCGTGCGGCCACAGTGTTCTATCGATTCATCAGATTTATCTGTGCAGTCAATGTTGTTGTCGCACAACCAACTTGAGGGGATACACTCCAAGCTACTGCACTGAAACTCATGTAATCCACAGATTGATTGAGTGCAGCCTCTTTCATCAGTTCCGTCACCGCAATCATCTTTACCATTACAAACAAAGGATTGAGAAATGCACCTGCCACTTGAGCAAGTAAATTCCAGAATATTACAAGTTGAAGTGCCTGGGGAGAACAAAGTGCTATGAATTTTTTGCTCTTGGTGTGTACTCAGGACTCATTCAGAATTGATAATTACAGTGTAGTTTCACTGAAGCTGCAGCCTTGTGGAAAATTTCCCAAAATAAAAGCCTTCACTGCAATTTGAATGAATGAATATTGGCCAAGTATGTACACATACAAGGAATTTGCCTTGGTGCTCTGCTCGGAAGAAACACGACATGCAGTAACAATTAAGAATGACACAAAAAACATTACAGTTTCATAAGGAATCTCCAATTTCAGTCAATAGAACATATTCATTGCAAATTTAGAGATAGGATTCAGGTAGCAAAAGGGTTGCAAATCCATAATGACATTAAGAATTGGAAACAATTTTTGGATTTGCTTGCTTACAATGGCACATGACAACATTGGTGTTAGACTTTAAAATGTTAAAGAGTCATGGAGCCATAGAGTGATGCGGTGTGGAAACAGACCCTTCGACCCAACTTGCCCACGGCCAACATGTTCCAGCTGCACTAGTCCCACCTGTCCATGTTTGGTCCATATCCCTCGAAACCCGACCTACCCATGTACCTGTCTAACGGTTTCTTATATATTGGGATAGTTCCTGCCTCAACTACCTCCTCTGGCAGCTTGTTCCATACACCCACCACCCTTTGTGAGAAAAAGTTATCCTTTAGATTCCGTTTAAATCTTTTCACCTTAAACCTACATCCTCTGGTCCTCGATTCACCGACTCTGGGCAAGTGACTGTGCATCCACCCGATCTATTCCTCTCATGATTTTATACACCACAATAAGATCACCCCGCATCCTCCTGCGCTCCAAGAAATAGAGTCGCAGCCTCCTCAACCTCACTATAGCTCAGACCCTCTAGCCCTGGCAACATCCTTGTATATCTTCTCTGTGCCCTTTCCAGCTTGACAACATCTTTTCTATAACACAATGCCCAGAACTGAGCACAATACTCTAGATGCGGCATCACCAACGTCTTATACAACTGCAACAAGACTTCACAACTTCTAGACTGTGCCAAAATTTAGTATTGTGACTGGAGTACACATTAACTTAAAATTGGGGGGGATCATTTTTTTCATAGATGATTACTTGCAGTAAAATAGAGTGATTGCAGAATGATCTTAATGCAATAGGGGCAGATAAGATGCAAACCCCTCTAATCACTTACCACAGTTCTCCTCATCACCACCATTTGCACAGTCCTTTTCACCATCACATTTCCATGAGACAGGAATGCATTGAAGAGATCCTAAGCCACAGCTGATCTCATGAAATCCACATGCTGTTATGTCTGTAGGATGTACAGTTGACCCAAAGCACAATTTTCAGTATTTTTAAACACTAAAAGTTAGCATTAAAAGCATGCAATTAAAGTCAGCCAAAAGGTTCATTTTACAACTTCAATTTGTAGAATTTCCTGCTTTAGTGATTCAGTGAAACAGAATATGCATTTCTACAGTACTCATTGCTACTCAATGCATTCGATTAATATCTATTCAAAATCACCAAGCATAAGAGTTATCAGTGACTTAGATTTTTTTTAATATATTGCCTTTGACAAACAAATCACTGAAATTTGATTCAGAATTGCAACAAGATAGCAATTTAAAAATGATTGCCAAATTAAAAATTAATTACCTATTCGACACCGTTGCCCATTCTCCACTTTCATTCCCGATGGACACACACAAGAATACTTTGGAGAGGAACTATCCATCTGAGGTGCAGGGAGACACATGTATTCACAACCACCATCCAATGATTCATTGCACCAATTCTTACCTGCAAAATACAGTGTCCCGATGCAATTTGTCAGATATAATAATTTACTGCAATGAGTAGATCAAGTTTATTACGTGTAAGTTAACTTTACAATTAAATGTCCTGCAACAAATGTCCCAAAATCCTCAGACAGATTTTCAGACACCCCTATATTCCACGATCTATTAAAGGCATCACAATGGCGCAATTGGTAGAGCCTCACAGCGCCAGAACCCAGGTCCGGTCCTGACCTCTCATGCTATCTGTGTTGAGTTTGCACGTTCTCTCTTTGTGACACATCTATAAGATGTATGGGTTTGTAGGTTAATTGGCCACTAAAATTTCCCCTAGTGTATTGGGAATTGGATGAGAAAGTGGGATAACATAGAACTAGTGTGAATGGGGGATCAGTGGTCAGCAGCAACTCTAGGCTGAAGGATCTGGGTGGAGTCAGGACCCCGACAGTCCTTTCAGGTTAGACAGAGGTTCACATGTACCTCCTTTCACCTCATCAAATGCATCCGTTGTCCCGATGTGGGCTCCTGTACATTGACAAGACCAAATGTAGACTCGCAGCCAACAATGGACCTACCAGGCACCGCCTTGCCAGAGGTCAGTTGTGGCTGGTCTTATCTCACATCCAGCTCTTCCCGACCCAAAACATCATCCATCCTTTTTCTCCAGAGAAGCTGCCTGGCCTGCTGAGTTACTTCAGCACTTTGTGTCTTTCTTTGATGTAAACCAGCATTTGCATTCCTTGCATCCACACTAGTTCTATGTTCTTCCACTTTCTCATCCATTCCCTACACAAAGGCAATTTACAAAGGCAACAACTTTCAAACCTGTATGTTTTGGATGTGGGAGGAAATTCAAGCTCCTGGAGGAAATCCACATGGTCACAGGGATAATGTGCAAACTCCACATAGAGTACACCAGTGGTCAGGATCAAACCCGGGGTCTCTGGCACTGAGACAGCAGCTCTACCAGCAGCACCCCACCAATATGGTCCCGAATTTGGCAGCCACATTTATTTATCTTATCCATTAAACCCCTAAAACACTGGTCTGCGGAATGCCCGATTCTCCAAAGAAGACATTGGAAACAATGCCAAGTTTAACAATATTAAAGTTTTTGATAAGGCTTGTGACAAAGAAGTAGTCAATCATCTCAAATATGCACTGTAGCAGTACAATATATTGGCACTTTAGAAGGATAAAATGAGGCAAAAACCAAACGCTGGTAGGTCAAGGATAACTCATTAGATCCAACTGCTTACCCGGAGTCTGCATCAACTCATGATAAATTAGGAGATCGGGAGATTTCTGAAGATGAGAAACCAAAGTCTGAAGATCTGCTCCTGTGAACTTGTTAGCTCCATAGATAGTTTCAGTGGCTTCATCGGACCAGAAAATACGATCCTGGAATAAAATAGAATCTGCAGATGAATAAAGTGTCTATCATGTATAATGTCTAATGCACCATATGAAATCCACAGTAAAGGATAACATTTAAAAACAAATTTCTCACAAGAAGCTTATGGCTGGTAAGGGGAGGGGGGAATGTTACATGCCAGCAATAAATATTCCTTTAAATGGCGCTTGACCTGCTGAGAAATGAAAGACTATTTCAGGTAAAATAACAAGGACCAATAATCTGATGCCTCTAACTGCTAAATATGTTTTGGCTTTTCCTTCTCAAGAAGTTAAAATAAAAACTTCAGGTCCCACATTTAATGGAAATTGAAGTGGGCAAATTAAAAAAAAAAAATGAGTTAATGCCAAACTAAGAGATAAAAGTGTGTTGCTTAAAACTTAAGTTAAGGGGCACATAGTACAAGTTTCACAGAATAAACCACATTACTCCCCTCCAAAGTTTATGTCGCCCTGACATCTTGTGGCTGGCTGTCTCCCGACTATCAACCAGAGGACAATACCAGCAGCCCTTTATTTAATACTGAGGAGAAACCAGATTGCTTATATCAGATTTTTATGTACTCAAAACTACTTAGTCAAATGTTTAAGAGTAGAATGGAATTGTCATATGTACCAACAAAGTAATGTCGTTCTTACTTGTTGCAACTCAACAGGCTTAAATCAATACATATAAACTGCACAAGAACTTAATAACAGGCCAGCATAATAGTGCAAAAACCAAATATCATAGTTGGTGAGGTTATGGTTAGTGTGTTATGTTGAAGAAACTGATGGTTGTTGGGAAGCCATTCTTGAACTGGTCATTGTTTTCAGGATGGTGTACCTTCTTCCCAATAGTAGCAACACAAAAGTGCAGCCAGGGGTGGTGGAGGCCTAATAGACAATAGGTGCAGGAGTAGGCCATTTGGCCCTTCGAGCCAGCACCATTATTCAATGTGATCGTGGCTGATCATCCCCAATCAGTACCCCGTTCCTGCCTTCTCCCCATATCCCCTGACTCCGCTATTTTTAAGAGCCCTATCTAGCTCTCTCTTGAAAGCATCCAGAGAACCTGCCTCCACCGCCCTCTGAGGCAGAGAATTACACAGACCCACCACTCTCTGTGAGAAAAAGTGTTTCCTCGTCTCTGTTCTAAATGGCTTACTCATTCTTAAACTGTGGCTCCTGGTTCTGGACTCCCCCAACATCGGGAACATGTGTCCAACCCCTTAACAATCTTATATGTTTCAATAAGATTCCCTCTCATCCTTCTAAACTCCAGAGTGTACAAGCCCAGCCGCTCCATTCTCTCGGTATATGACAGTCCCGCTATCCCGGGAATTAACCTTGTAAACCTACGCAGCACTCCCTCAATAGCAAGAATGTCCTTCCTTTGGCTGCCTTTGAGGCAGCTCCTTCAGTTGATATATTTATGTGACAGGGATGTCAGTCTCAGTGATGGACCAGGTAGGGTCTATTACTAATCTCCTTTGGCGTACAGCCAGGTAGCCCCATGTTCCCAAGTGAGGGATATGGATCTTTGATGGTGGCATAGCAATGGTCAAGTGTATTTGATCCTCTGGTATTGCAGGAAATGGGCTGGTGGCGGTTTGGAAATTTCTAATTAGCCTTGACGTTCCTGGCTATGATGGACAAGACATTGCATGTACTTTGGCATTAGTTGACTATGATGTGCAGCTCCAATGCTAGCCAAACATCTGCCTGGCGCAGGATTGTGAACAGTCATGGAGGCAGATTTCTGGTAGGTAGAAGGGATGGAACTTCACTGCTAGAGGTTCCAGGTTTGGGAAGCAGGAGTTGGACAACACTGCAGAGCACTACATTAAGTACCTGTTGTCACGTTCATTGAAATTCCTTCATTCACTTTAACTTTGTCACTTGCAAGCTTTGACCAATTTGTGATGAGGTTTTATGAATACTGACATGGAATTGCATGAATGCATATTACGGGGATACAGTCCAATTCTGTGAATAGCTCTGGATCCTTATTTGGAATGGAGTTTGTGAATAAATATGGGAGGCAGATCATTGACAGCTGGAACAAAATATTTCAGAAGTCTTACCTCAAATACTGCAATGCGATAAGGTCGCGAAAGGAAATCTGGTGACGAAAGCACAGTTCTTCTATCCTGTCCATTCAGGCCTATACTTGACAATGTGTGCAACTTGGAATCAACCCAATAGAGACAACTCTTCACAGTATCTGGGGAAGAAAATTAGTGTCACTCTGAGCTTACAAGTACAGGCGGTGCTAAAAAAAAAGAGTAAGAATCTTACCAAGTGCAATGCCCTTTGGCCACTGAATGTCCACGTCAACCAAGATCTGTCGACCAACACCATTCATTCCTGCTTTCTCTATCTTTGCTGGTTCACCCCAATCAGACCAGTAAATAAATCTAAAAATGTAAAATTATTCTTACTAGGACAAAATTTGAAATAAACAATTGACGAAGAAAGCGAATGATAAATGATCAACCTGCAGACAGGCTTACAAGACACAATTGAATTCAAATGCAGCCAGTCAAATTACAGTATAATGGATAGGTGCAGCTATGAACAAAATCACATAAAAAACATCCTTCTTTACTCCTCTATGCACTATTTGAAAATCTTCACCCTATTACATTTTGTTCAATCATATGCAAGATTATTATTTTTTCAATCTCTCCCTTTCAATCAGAAAATGCACTGATAATTAATAGTAGATGGTTTTACTCCCTATTCTCCTGGAGTTGATCACAATGGTGTTGCTAGACGGATGGACAGGTCATTTTAATCAAAGTTGAAATCCCACATCTTCGAAGGGTTAGTGTGAAAAATTAGTTAGAACTATTATGTTTTTGTTTCCAACAAGACAAGAGAAAAATAATATACCCTGATAATGGATCAACTGCTACAGAGGCTGGTTTTGCCATGTTGTCATCAAAAAGTGTTTTCCATTTAGATCCATCCATTGTAGCCACAGATATTGCTTTAGCACTGCGATCAGTCCAGTAGATGTGCTTGTGGACCCAATCCACTGCAATTCCCGTGGGAATGCTCAAATTCTTAACAAGTAAAGAATGACCAGGAATTCCCCGATATTTATTCATGGACATGCTGTGAAAAGCAAAAGCAAATAAGTGGCAGCCTGCAAATTTAATACATTTACCATAGTCAAAATAAACATAATGCAGTTCTGTAGTGTGGAACTGTGACAAGACAATTTAAAATGCACTATTACATACAAAGAATAACACAGAACTTAGCCCTTAGGACCACATGTTTGTGCCAAACACATTGCCACGACTAATACTTATCTGTCTGCACATTATCCATATCACTCAATTCCTGCATATCCATGCACTTATCCAAAAGTCCCTTGTGCCACTATCATATCTGCCTCCACCACCAGCCTAGGAGTGTTCCAGGCACTCACCACCCTCCAAAATAACTTGGCCAGCATATCTCTTTTAAACTTTGCTCTCCTCAACCTAATGCTATGCCCTCTAGTCTTCAATATTTTCATCCTGGGAAAAAGATTGACCATCCCTATCTTTGCCTATATATATAGGCAAGGATAGGGATGGTCAATCTTTTTCCCAGGATGAAAATATTGAAGACTAGAGGGCATAGCATATATATACATGTAGATTTTCAGATTACTCCAGCAAAACGCGAGTTGAGCATTAACTAGGTACCTGTACTGCGGCTTTGTAATAGAAGAACTAGTCCCATTTTAGTTGAGGGAAAACAAGTACAATTTGCTCAGCATTGACTTCTCATGGAGCCTGCATTTGGTCCAAGGATACAGGTCAGCTGAAGCAATGACCACCACATTTTAAACAACATGTAGAGCCATCTTCTGTCCATTTTCCTATTCTGCTTACCCGAAAATGGCCTGACGTGTCAAGTCAGCCCAGAATATTCTTTCCTCTGCAACATCAGCGGCCAGTGCTACAGGATTTCTCAGCCTCATGGCTACCTGGGTGTACTCGAGATGATGCAATCCAAGCTTGCGAATATCATGGCCGTTTGTAAAGATCAAGTAAGGCTCTTTGCCTGAAGAAAGACAAATACAGCCTTTGGGTATTTATGCAAATACTAAACAGTTAAAACCCATTGCTATCCAAAAGAGCTTTCATCATAACTTCAATGGCTCACGACATTTGAGTGATTCGGTCAAAATTAGCATTAGAACAACATTGAGGCTTAATGGTTCTATAGGCCAACCCTGGCAATAGAATGTAACTGATGGCCCTTTGGTCTATCAAGTGGTCTTTTGGCTATTGTTTAGGACTGCATCAGACGTCAATCTCCGACCTTTTCGTGGATCAAAAAAAAATGGAAGAGGTGGTGTGGTTACCCAAGTTTTCTTTAAATCCATCATTATTGCAATTTAATCTCAGCTTCACCAAAACTTCATAGCTGGTCATCTGAATACAGTATCTGACTTGTACGTACCTACAGCCTTGCATGTACCATCAGCTGCATCCATGCGATACCCTTCATGGCATTCACATTTATAACTTCCTTTTAAATTGATGCAAATCTGGCTGCAGGATGCAGAATTCAGGCATTCATTCATATCTGCAGGAGAAAGCAGTATTATCCCCCCATTCACAGGCCAGGAGATACAAATGCTGGGAGGGAGTTGCGCCAACTTACTTACCGTCACAGGTTCTCTCATCAACTAGCTCAAAGCCAGCAGGGCAATCACATTCAAAATCAATAGGAAGATCCCGGCAAGTATGAGAGCAACCACCATTGTTCACCAAGCACTCATTTATTCCTATTGAAAAGAGGTGGATGGGAAGGGGTTTATCACTTTATCCATATAAACTCCAGTTAATGTTTTCAATGGAATGGAATCTATTAAGCACTATTAGTCAATTTGATCTTTTAATAACAACATCTGAACTATCACAACTTGAAAATGAGTTCAATCATCCGATTGTATTACAGGCAGTCTCAAAGTTTTAAATGGTCCTCTTGCAACACTGCAACTACTGCTTAAAACTCTTGGTCTCACACACATCCAGCTTAATTTGCAAATAATGAATTGGTAATTAAAAAAACCCGACAGATTGGTCACTGTCAACACAAATACTCTACATCCTGGGAAATTAAACCACAAGCATATCATGAACAAACAATATTTTTGTACAATCAACTGGCAATAGCCACAAGGCAAGACCAATCAACAAATCCAAGAGTTAATAACCTTTACTGTTTGGTCATTTGTTGGTGTAGTAGAACTGAGGACCATGGGTTAATATACATTCAGTGCCTCAGATTATTGGATAACAAAACAAGTTATAGCAGGAACCATTAGTTCAAGACCAACAGGCTGCATCTGAACAAGTGCAGTTGCCATAGGCAGGCCAACTGGCATCGTAGCTAAGGGTTTAAACCAATTCTACCGTAGCTAAGGGTAAGGGTAAACAAGTCAGAAAGATGGAAGACAGAATTTATCAAGCAGTAAAAGTCCAAGTGGGATTGGATGGTTTGCTTCCCAACTCAAATTCCCTTTGTCCAAGAAGGGACATATGTACAGTTTGGATCCCGGCGTAAAAGTTAGTCCTAGAAAGCAATGCCAAGAATAGGTGTAGCAAGTTACGAGAAGTAATTCTGTTCAGAGAGGAAATTCAGGAGTGTTCGGAGTCGTCTGGAGTGATCCTTGTGAAATGAGGCACGACCAAATTCACTGCATGGCAGACAGAAAATTAACCAAGTTGTTGAGAGGAGGATGTCAAAACATCTTGAAAGAAATTAAGTATCATAAGGGACAGAAAGTGCAATCAAAAACTGTAATTGGAGCAAGAGCAATTTGTCTTGAATTAGTTTAGAGATACAGCATGGAAACAGACCCTTCAGGTCACCAAGTCCACCCTGAACATTGATCACTCAGGCACACTAGTTCCATGATATCCCACTTTCTCATTCCTCCTTTGACATTATGGTGAATTTCCAGAGGCCGATTAACATATAAACACACACATTTGGGATGCGAGAGATAACTCAGAGCACCTAGAGGAAACTCATGCAGTCACAGTGGGAACATGCAAACTCCACACAGGCAGCACATGAGGTCAGGAATGAACCCAAGACTCTGGTGCCGTGAGGCTACTAGCTACACCACTAAATTACTGAGTAAAAGGCAGGGTTTCAGAACAAGAAGCTTTGGATGATTTGGGTATAAGACTCGGGGACAGTTTTTTCCCAGCTGTTATCAGGCAACTGAACCATCCTATCAACAACTAGAGATATATCCTGAGCTACCGTCTACCTCTTTGGAGACCCTTGGACTATCTTTAATCGGACTTTACCTTGCACTAAAGGTTATTCCCTTTATTCTGTATCTGTACACAGTGAACGGTTCGATTGTAAACATGTATAGTCTTTCCGCTCAACATTGTGGGCCAAAAGGCCTGTTCCTGTGCTGTACTGTTATATGTTCCGGATTCTGAGTGGGACATTAGCCCATTGCAAAAATCACCATATTTACTATACTCAAGTTACTTGGCATTAGATTACAACTCTGAAAATCACTACGCTTTCTTGCTTCGCATCTCCCAACTTGCTTCGCTTCTCCCAACAGAACATCAAGTTATAAGTCTCTGCTGGTGAAATACTGCAATGTTCTCTTCCTAGTCCCTCTCAGTTGCATATTCTTGGACTTTAAGCTTTCAAAATTCTGTAAACAATAGGAAAAAGGTAAAGCAGATAGTTTTCCCGTCTATATTGACAGAAGATAAGACTTACGACATTCGAAAGGCTCATCACTCCGATCTCTGCAGTCCCATTTGTGGTTACAGAGTTTAGTTATTGGTATGCATTCTCCATTTTGGCATTTGAATTCATTTGGATTTTTGCACTCTAAATTAAGAAAAAAAAACACGTTCAAATCCAATACAAAAGTTACAAATTTGTAGAGATATTAACGATGCACCTACCATTTTCGCAGTGAATTTCATCGATAGCATCAGGACAGTCTGTAATTCCGTTACATATTTTGGTTCTAGGGATGCAACTACCATCACCACAGCTGAAACGGTCTGGTCTACATGTTCGAAGAGCTTAAGGCAAATAAAGATGTTAGTCTACAAAGATAATAAATTTACAAAACCTTGTAATTAACCTTTTCTATGGATTTTTTTTGTGCCAAACTTATATTATATTATTGCAAAAAAATGTCTCAAGATTAAAACTCAACATTTAAAAAGCAGTTTTCTGATTTAAAAAAAAATTTACATTAAAATGCAACATTCATGTCATTTGAAATGGGATGTTTAGGTTTAGACAACATTTGTGTGTGTGTGTGTGTGTGTGTGTGTGTGTGTGTGTGTGTGTGTGTGTGTGTGTGTGCGTGTGTCTGTGTGTGTCTCTCTCTCCCTTTTTTTTCCCTGACTCTCAGTCTGTAGGGTATCAGCCCAAAATGTCACCTATTCATTTTCACCATTGAACTACTCCTGCTTTTTGTGTCTGTCTTCGGTTTAATCCAGCCTCTGCAGTTCCTCACTATACATCCAGCCGTAATGTCTCCAAGTTACTTACAGCAATTAACTTCATCACTTCCATCTTTACAGTCACCATCGCCATCACAGTGAAAATGTTGATTGATGCATTCACCAGAAGTACATACAAAGTCACCGTGAGAGCAGGTTGTATGAAGAACAGTATTCCCACAACGTTCAGGAGATTCGTCAGATTGGTCAGCACAATCGACATTGTTGTCACAGACCCAACTCAGGGAGATGCATTCAGAATTATTGCACTGAAACTCGTGACGGCCACAGGATTGGGGAACACAGCCTTTTTCATCACTTCCATCACCACAGTCATCTTCACCATTGCAGATAAATATCTTGGAAATGCATCTGCCACTGGAACAAGTAAACTCAAAAATACTGCAATTAAAAGAGCCTGAAAAGACATTAGAATTGGCTTTACTAGTCATAATCATTATGGGAATACAGTGAATCCTTAGCCATAGTGATTCATGTTACCCAAATATACAAACAACTTGTAAAATTTGCATTCAACTGCAATTGCTCTATGTGGAATTTCTACTGGATAGGATCTTACAGTGCAGAAATTTAGGCCTATTACACCTCTTTGGCATATAATTAAAGTGCTTGTTTTGCATTCATTGTCACACTCCTTCATTTCAAGTCAAACTTGTGCTAAAAGGATACTGGTAAATTTGCACAACTAAAAGAGTGTTAAATGGATTTAATTTGCAAGCTAGTCTTCAAGTGAGCAAGAATATGCCGATATTCCTTGTTTTGCAATAGTCCAGTCTGCCGTGAGCCACTCGAATCTAGTGTTACATATTCAGCATGGGAAGCAGTATAAATAGATCTCATCGGTCTGTTAAAAACAGAAGCTATGACGTACCACAGTTCTCTTCATCACTGCCATTCTCACAGTCCCTTCCACCATCACATTTCCAGGAAGCAGGAATACACCGAGTAGTGCCAGGGCCACAGCTGATTTCATTCAGGTGACATCTTCTCTTGTCTGGAAAACAGCTTTGTGGTTAATCAGACCATCTGCAGCAGATCATAGATCCCTCACATACTCGAGACAAAACTTTAGATTGGTGCAAGTAATAAGGACAAACAATAATTGTAGATGCACAATATTCCAATTCTTGACCAGAATCTGCACAATTTTGTAGTGTCATAAAATGATAACAATACAATATAGGCAAGGAATGGCTTAATCAAATCTTAGACTTTGTTTTACGGATTTGGGTATCCGGAACAGTGTACACAATCGCTGTACATGCAAGTACAGCTAGCAATTGGAAAAATCAAAGCACAAAATTATCTTAATTGCAAGAGGATATCGAGAAGAGTGATGATGTGTTGCTCTATATGACTCTGATGAGACTATATCTACAAAATATTCAGGGGTGGGGGGAGGGGGCGCATGGAGAACAAAGGAGGACCCGGAGTGAGGGGGGCGGGAGAACAAAGGAGGACCCGGAGTGAGGGGGGGGGGGAGAACAAAGGAGGAGCCGGCGTGGTACTTTGTATCTTTGTCAGCGCCGGATATAGCGACTATTTGTAAAGAATTTCACTGTGCCTTGTCACATGTGACAATAAAGTATTCCATTCCATTCAGGATAATCTTGCAAATGTGGGGGAAAGCTGCAGATTGATTTATGGATGGTGGATTAGTCATGTAAGGAAGTGACCTGTAATGGAGTTTGATAGTAGGTGGGATGATTTTCCCCTGGGTGGGATATCTAGAACCAGGTTCAACACTTCAGAATAAAGAGCCACTCATTTAAGATAGATGAGAAATCTTCTACAGCTGGTAGTGAATGTTGGAATGTTTTGACTTTCAGACAAGTGAAGGAAGATTTTGAAACATTCAGAACCCCGAGGGGAAGCGACAGGGGAGACACAAAAACATCTGAAATTGGCGTGTCTTAAATAGGGGGTTGTTAAGACAAGATAAGGAACCCAGACTCTCAAATAAATTTCTTGTAAAGGGCATAAATCCCTTGAATTATGTGTGGGAAAAAACTGCAGATCAACGCAACTTCAAATTGAAGGTAGACACAAAATGCTGGAGTAACTCAGCAGGACAGGCAGCGTCTCTGGAGAGAAGGAATGGGTGACGTTTCGGGTCGAGACCTTTGAATTATCTACCCCAGAGAGCATGAGTCTAGGTCATTCAAAGCATCGTGGAAGTGGATCATTTGAAAGATCAGGGGATTGAGGGGTATAGGTGGAGCTAAGGCCTGGGATAGATCAGCTGAGACAATTGAATAGTGGGTCATGCTCGAGGGGCCAGGGCTATCCCCACTTCCATTTTCAGATTGTGTTCAACAAGAGCAAGAAAGCTTCATTTCGGCCAAGTATTATACTCACGGCAGATATCTGGACTTTCGTCCGACCCATCTTCACAATCAAGTGCACCATCACATTGCCATTTGCTTGGCAGACAATGGCCACTGCGGCATACAAAATCAGAAGTTCCACAAGTGGCCTGAGCTGTGAAAGAATATTGTGTATCATTGAAATAGTTGAAATAGCAAGTTAACCATTCTAATACACCAATCATTTCTCCACACAACCACCCAAATCAACATTTTAGTTGCATTCGCTTATTAAAAAGTGAGAACTCCCAATAATACTGTTTGATCTAAATTTACAAAATTTCACCTTACAGTTTCAATTATGTGAAGACGTCAGCTTCAAGTTTTAAATATTGGGTGTTTCATTACTTCAAAATGTCATACTGAAGTAGAACAAAGGACCCAATAGACATTTGGACAGGTACATGGAGAGGAAATGTTTAGAGGGACAAAGGGCAGGTGGGACTAGTGTAGATGGGGCATCATGGTCGGCATGGGCAAGTTAGGACCTACTTCTATGCTGTACGACTCTAAAAAAGACATAGAACAGTACAGCACATGAACAGGCCTTTCAGCCCACATCTATTATACATGCAATAAATCAAACTTCAGTCGCTTCTTTTACACTCCATAATGCTACACACAACACTACAAGTGCTTTTCAAACTGATGGTTTGCTCAAACTAAAATATCAGATCATCAGTCTAGAATACATTTAGCATCTAGATCAGCTGTCCCACAAATGCAAGTTTAAATCTTAAATAGCTCACTCCCAATTAGATGTTGCTTTAAGTTACCTGCTAAGAGTTTGCTATTTTTTCAAATGACCTCTCATCTGCTGCGCTTCTGAGCAGCCTCTACACGTGTTACATGCCCAGGGTTACTAAGGTTCTACATTTGCTTTCTATTACATTTCCTTGCCCATTAAACAAGGTCATTGAATTGTAAAGATCAATGTTAAAAAGAGGCTGCCAATTACAGCTTTGGAGCACAAGGCAACTTTAAAGGCAGAGATTGACAGATTCTTGATAAGTACGGGTGCCAGGGGTTAAGGGGCGAAGGCAGGAGAATGGGGTTGAGAGAGAATAATAGATCAGCCATGATTGAATGGCAGGGTAGACTTCATGGGCTGAGTGGCCTAATTCTGCTCCTAGAACTTATGAACTTTCATTTCCGCTCAACACATGCTCTCTTTCACCTCCCCCAATTATGTTCAACCTTGGGTACATTAATTCACAGATGATCCAGCTGCCAATTACTTACAACAACCCATTTCATCACTTCCATCAGTACAGTCATCATCACCATCACATTTCCACAGTAATGGTATACAGCGCCCATTTCCGCATTGAAACTGTGATGCATTGCAGGAAGCAATTGAACCTTAAGCAAAGGCAAGAAAATGAGTTATGCATGCTGATTTAGGATTCATTACACAAAAGCATACTTAGTAATGGATAGCAACCAATGACTTTAACTCAGAGTTAAGACAAAATACTTCAGAGGGATTAATAGACAATAGGTGCAGGAGTAGGCCATTCGGCCCTTTGAGCCAGCACCGCCACTGATCATCCCCAATCAGTACCCCGTTCCTGCCTTCCCCCCCATTTCCCCTGACACCGCTATCTTTAAGAGTCCTATCTAACTCTCTCTTGAAAGTATCCAGAGAACCGGCCTCCCCCGCCCTCTGAGGCAGAGAATTCCACAGACGCACAACTGTGTAAAAAAGTGTTTCCTCATCTCCGTTCTAAATGGCTTACGCCTTATTCTTAAACGGTGGCCCCTGGTTCTGGACTCCCCCAACATCTGGAACATGTTTCCTGCCTCTAGCATGTCCAAACCCTTAATAATCTTATATGTTTCAATAAGACCCCCTCTCATCCTAAACTCCAGAGTGTACAAGCCCAGCCGCTCCATTCGCCTAGCATATGACAGTCCCTCCATCCCGAGAATTATCCTTGTGAATCTACGCTGCACTCCCTCAATAGCAAGAATGTCCTTCCTCAAATTAGGGGATCAAAACTGCACACAATACTCCAGGTGTGGTCTCACTAAGGCCCTACACAACTGCAGAAAGACCTCTTTGCTCCTATACTCAACTCCTTGTGTTATGTAGGTCAACATGTCACTCGCTTTCTTCACTGCCTGCACGCTTACTTTCATTGACTAATGACAAGGACCCCCAGATCCCGTTGTACTTTGCCTTTACCCAACTTGACACTATTTAGATAATAATCTGCCTTCTTGTTTTTGCTACCAAAGTGGATAACCTCACATTTATCCACATTAAACTGCATCTGCCTACTCATCCAACCTGTCCAAGTCACCCTGCATTCTCATAGCATCCTCCACACAGTTCACACTGCCACCCAGCTTTGTGTCATCCGCAAATTTGCTAATGTTACTTCGAATTCCTTCAGAAGTAAGAAAGCCCATTACACCAAGGCAGTGTTTGAGCCGACCCACTAGGCTGCTTCGTAAAGTTGAAGGGAAGTTATTAACATTTGAGGAAAATTCCAAGTTGGATTTTGACGTATATAAACAGCGTTGCAACCTTCAAATTGGGTTAAACATCTCAGGAAGATAGTAAAGCATTCCCTTGGTAGTATCGGGCTTGTTTACATAGTCATAGAAAAACGTCAAACAAATCCTCTTGTTCATGGCAATTGAACCAAATGAATCAGAATTGCTCAAGTTACTACGGATCCAGGGAGAGCTAAACCAGTGATGCATCAGGTCAAGCATAGAGAAAATAGAACTTAATTTCACCTAATCATTGGATAGCACATTCAAAAAATATATTCTCCCGTCCACGAATCATGGATCGCACCTGTTATTATGAGTTGAAGATTATGGAAATCTTAAACAACTCACAATTCCAGATTAAAGCCGTTCTAGAAAATGTGTACAACGGAAGTGCAACAAAGACTGTCCGCAAGCTAAAACATTCAACTTGTACAGAAAGGAAAACAGTATACATGCATTGAGTATATGGCCCACGTAAAAAAGTAATCGAAGCCTTGGTTATTGAAAAACTTTGACAGATGGAAACAGGAAAAGGAAATGTTCTTGTGGTAAACGGATTTCTCGGATGTCTTTTGTTTAAGAAAGAACTGCAGATGCTGGAAAAATCGAAGGTAGACAAAAACGCTGGAGAAACTCAACGGGTGAAGCTGCATCTAGGTTTTCAAAAACAAAAAAAAATAGCGGAGTTTATAACGACTGCCTAAATGCAGCTGCTTCATGCGGCTGTTGAATGTACCACGGAGCAGAGGAAAAGATTTTGGATCTGGGAAGGTGGGATCCTAGAAACGCGCTTGCAATAACAAGTGCTTTAATCCGGCATTTAAAAATTAAATGAAACATTTAAAGCGTTTGTTCTCCTCTCTTGGGTACTAGAACACCAACACGGTACTGATGTTTCCTTCGCCTCCACTAAATTGAACATTACATAAACCGCATACTCCTTGAAGCAGGTCTCCCACAAATTAATACTCACAAACTAAAAATAGCTTACTCACCATTCATAAATCTGGCTGTATTTAAATTTGCTAGGAGATGCAGCAACAAAATTAAACGAAATGGAATCATCACTGCTTAGGTTAAAAGCAGGAACCCAAAGTCCGCTCAAAATAGTTGTTTTTTCCCCCCCTTCCCGGCCTAACTGTACTGAAGAAAGTGAATAGACAAACGTGGACAACTGCTGCAGCGATTTACTCTTATCCCTGTTTCCTTTATTACTCCGAGCAACCGATTGGCTGATTGATTCCGACCTAATAATCTTAGGTAAACAAATCCCGACCTTCCGCTGCCTTCGTATGGCGACTTGAAAGTGAATTAATGATGACTGTGAACCTGAATATTGTTATTTCTTTCTCGTGGGCAAAGCAATCTTGCTGATTACCTACCAGTGCACGGTACAGGCGTTCTCACAAGCGTGGTTCAACTCTGGAAACATCAGACCCATTCTCCCCACTATTCCTAATCTAACAGGATTGGAGGAAAACTCTCATTTGGATTATTCATTTGGAAATGAGGGCGTGGTTATAGCCACCTCTATAGCCAACTCAGTCTCAGTTGACAGCACTTTGTCTCCTAGTCATGAAGATGTGTTTTATTTTAATGGAGACACAAGAAACTGCAGATGTTTGATCTGAATCTTGATCAAAACTAAAAGTATTTGAGGAACTCGACAGATCCCGAGCATCTGGCAATGGTCGATCCCGGACCCGAAACATCACCTGTACATTCCTTCCCAGATGCTGCCTGACCCGCTGAGTTTCTCCAGTACTTTGTGTTGCGCTTCGTTTTAATGTGATATTGAAGTTGCGTTGAAATGTCTAGTTTTTATTTTAACAAAACTAACTAACCTCACTGAATGTTTAAGGTCATGTTCGTGACTATGAAAATATTTTGAAAAGCATGCCCCATCTACCTTAGTCCCACCTGTCTGTGTTTGGCCTATGGATGGGAGATAAGAATGTAATTGATAAAGGCACGATGAGCAGAGTAAATTAGTAATGAACCTATTAAAAACCTAAAAATATCAGAAACATAGAGAATAGGTGCAGGAGTAGACCATTCGGCCCTTCGAGCCAGCACCACCATTCAATATGATCATGGCTGATCATCCAAAATCAGTACCCCATTCTGGCTTTTTCCCCATATTCCTTGATTCCCTTAGCCCTAAGAGCTAAAAAATCTAACTCTCTCTTGAAAACATTGTGCTTGAATAACATACTAGAGAGTGACAGCTGAATTTTTAAAATTAGATTAGAATATAACAACATCTGTACGAATGTTTTAACAGTTGTAGCACGAAAAAAAATACTATTTGTATTCTTGTGTATATATGACTGGGTAGGATCTAGTCTTACTGAGGTTTGAATATAAAGATTATGAGTTGATGTCACATGGTGCCCAATTCAAAATCATACCAGAAATGGAGAAAACATACTCTTAAAACATTTTTTTAAATGTAGATAAAGCCAGGCCATTATCTCTTCCTGTCTTAAAATGAATCGATTGCAGGTAGTGTGACTACTAATAAGCTAATTACATGAATGATTATGTATTCTGCACTATATCTTACACATGGGTTGAGAACTGCTTCAGAGAACAAGTACATTTGCTACAGTCCACCTGCTGATGAGACGGATGTGTTCATTTTATTTGCTAACTGTAAAAAGGAAACATGCTCAATCTCATCACCACCTCCAGTTCATTTTATTTTTCTCAGTGCTGCAAATTCACTTACTTTACCGGGGTGGGAGATTGCAACCTTCGCGTGGTCCACTCTGTTTCGACTAATGCAATCAACTCGACTTGCACAAACAAATTGATCAAATAGAACAAGTTGACCTACAACTTTAGGCTGTGCACGCAATACGCAAGAAGACTTATTTTACCATCAATTGTTCACAGCACTTCTCTCTTAACATTGTCTATGGAATTAGATATATTAACATAAATGAGTCGGGTTGTTCATCTTTGGAAACCTTTTCTTTCCTCAATAGTTGACATTTATACATTACACAAATTTGGTCATCTTCCTCCTCTGAATTGAACTTCCTTCATCTTGCCTCTTTTGAAAATGTAGCTGTAACCTTGAACCTATTTAATTATTTAAATTGAAGATTCTCTTGTGCAAAATAGTTTACAAATTATATTCTGGTAATTGGTACTCTTTGTAGGATTCTCCTAAAGATAACCAAATGCTTTCATACCTACCTACATATTTACATAACAGCAGATTATCAGGAACATCCACACATTGTGAGCCAAGGGTGTTATAAAAACATTCCTTTCATTTTATGGCCAGACAGTTAAATTGGCTTCATAATCTAGATATTTATCACCTCTAGCAATAAAAATGCCATTTCATATTTTGAAATGTTATGTTTTTCTGCCACTAGTGAGGTTGTGTCTGTGTACATTGTGTGGACTACAGCATGCAGACTTGGCCTTTTGGTAATTGTGTGGATCATTGCATTGACCATTGAAACTATTCTACACAAATCTGAAGAGGCAATACACTATTCCTTCTGGCCTCCAGTCACTCATCTTAGGGTTAAGATATTCACAGAGATGGGGATTTGAAGCAGGAAGAGCAATGCTGATCTGGAAACCTGGTGGGCAAGATGTTTCTGGATTGTTTTTATTCCTGACAGCTGGCACACTTGAAATTTAGAACAATTTGATTTCATGGCTTGTCTGCCAGTCTGGCAGCGAACAAAATGTGTCGGAAGAAACGGCAGATGCTGGTTTAAACCAAAGATGACACAAAAAGTTGGAGTAACTCAGCGGGACAGGTAGCATCTCTGGAGAGAAGGAATGGGTGATGTTTCGGGTTGAGACCCTTCTTCAGACTGAACGTCATCCATTCCTTCTCTCCAGACATGCTGCCTGTCCCACTGAGTTACTCCAGCTTTTTGTGTCTATGTCTGGTGGCAAAGTTCTCTCAGAAGGATACAGCTGAGAATGAGGTAGATTTTGTAGTGTGAAGACAGTGGTGGCACCTCACTCTCAATTATCCGTGGTCTATTATCTGTGGTCAATTTCTTGTTGTCCTCCAACTTCTCTTAACACATCCACGGCTGCCATCAAAATTCAGTTACAGGAATTAAAGACTGCTGCTGTCTATTGGTATGGTGAATGTCATCTGGCTATGCAACCCCTTCCTTTATTGCAATGTTAATTGCAGGAATACCCATCCCATAATGGCTGCCTCGCCAGCAGTCTGTCTTGCCCCTTCGCTGTTTTTATTATTTTAAGTATGTCTTGCTTGTTTGTTTTAATGTCTCTTGGTATGTTTTATGTGGGGGGTGCGGGGGGAGAGAGAGAGAGAAAATCGGGGAAACCCTTTTCAGTCACTTTCCTTGACGAAGATTCATCTCCGCCCCCCCCCCCCCCCCCCCCCCCCCCCCCGTGGTCTACAACGTGGAGTGGTGCGGCCTTTCCTAGAGGCCAGCCCAGTGCTTCAAGCCGCGCAAGCGGTGCGGACTTACATTTGCGGAGCCTAGGGTCTTTTGCCGAGGATCGCCAGTGTTGAAGCCCCGATCGTGGGGCCTGTGGACTTTAACATCATGAAGCAGCGGTCTTCGGTATGAAGCAGCCGACTTGGGAGCTCCATGCCGCAGTGTTCTGACCCGTCCCGACACCGGAGTTTCGATCATCCGGACGAGAGGGCTTGAACAGCAGACTGTCGGTAATGGCCCCGATCACAGGTGAACCAAGGAGGAAGATAACTGAACTTTATTGCCTTCCATCACAGTGAGGAATGTTGATTCCACTGTGTTGGATGTTTATGTTAAACTTTATTTTATGTGCTGTGTGTATTTTTGCTTTTTACTTAGTATGGCTGTATGGCAACTCAAATTTAACTGCACCTTAGGTACACACAATTGCTGGGGAAACTCAGCGGGTGCAGCAGCATCTATGGAGCGAAGGAAATAGGCGACGTTTCGGGCCGAAACCCTTCTTCAGACTGATGGAGGGTGGGGAAAGAAAGAAGGAAAAGGGGAGGAGGAGGAGGAGCCCGAGGGCGGGCGGATGGGAGGGTGGGAGGAGACAGCTAGAGGGTTAAGGAAGGGGAGGAGACAGCACGGGCTAGCCAAATTGGGAAAATTCAATGTTAATGCCATAAGGACGCAAGGACCCCAGACGGAATATGAGGTGCTGTTCCTCCAATTTCCGCTGTGGCTCACTCTGGCAATGGAGGAGACCCAGGACAGAGAGGTCGGATTGGGAATGGGAGGGGGAGTTGAAGTGCTGAGCCACCGGGAGTTCAGGTAGGTTATTGCGGACTGAGCGGAGGTGTTCGGCGAAACGATCGCCCAACCTACGCTTGGTCTCACCGATGTAAATGAGCTGACATCTAGAGCAGCGGATGCAGTAGATGAGGTTGGAGGAGATACAGGTGAACCTTTGTCGCACCTGGAACGACTGCTTGGGACCTTGAATGGAGTCGGGGGAGGTGAAGGGACAGGTGTTGCATTTCTTGCGGTTGCAACGGAAAGTGCCCGGGGAGGGGGTGGTGCGGGAGGGAAGGGAAGAATTGACGAGGGAGTTGCGGAGGGAGCGGTCTTTGCGGAAGGCAGACATTGGGGGAGATGGGAAGATGTGGCGAGTGGTGGGGTCACGTTGGAGGTGGCGGAAATGGCGGAGGATTATGTGTTGTATTTGCCGGCTGGTGGGGTGAAAGGTGAGGACCAGAGGGACTCTGCCCTTGTTGCGTGTGCGGGGATGGGGAGAGAGAGCAGTGTTACGGGGTATGGATGAGACCCTGGTGTGAGCCTCGTCTATGGTGGCGGAGGGGAATCCCCGTTCCCTGAAGAACGAGGACATTTCCGATGCCCTGGTATGAAATGTCTCGTCCTGGGAACAGATGCGGCGTAGGCGGAGGAATTGGGAGTAGGGGATGGAGTCTTTACAGGGGGCAGGGTGGGAAGACGTGTAGTCCAGATAGCCATGTGAGTCAGTGGGTTTGTAATGTATGTCCGTCAGGAGTCTGTCCCCTGCGATGGAGATGGTGAGGTCAAGGAATGGTAGGGAAGTGTCGGAAATCGTCCAGGTGTATTGGAGTGCCGGATGGAAGTTGGTGGTGAAGTGGATGAAGTCAGTCAGTTGTGTGTGGGTGCAGGAGGTGGCACCAAAGCAGTCGTCAATGTAGCGGAGGTAGAGGTCGGGGATGGGGCCCTGGTACGCCTCGAACAAGGATTGTTCAACGTACCCGACAAAGAGGCAGGCGTAGCTGGGGCCCATGCGTGTGCCCATAGCTACGCCTTGTGTTTGGAGGAAATGGGAGGAGTCAAATGTAAAGTTATTGAGGGTGAGGACCAACTCCGCTAAGCGGAGGAGAGTGTCAGTGGCTGGGTATAGGTTGCTCCTCTGGTCGAGGAAGAACCGGAGGGCTCCGAGGCCATCCTGGTGGGGGATGGAGGTGTAGAGTGACCGGACATCCATGGTGAAGATGAGGGGGTGAGGGCCCAGAGAGTGGAATGCGTGGAGGCGGCGGAGAGTGTCTGAGGTGTCTAGAACATAGGTGGGGAGGGATTTGACCAAGGGGGATAGGATGGAGTCAAGGTATGTGGAGATGAGTTCGGTGGGGCACGAACACGCAGAGACAATGGGTCTGCCGGGAGAGCCGGGTTTGTGGATTTTTGGGAGAAGGTAAAAACGGGCCGTGCAGGGCTGGGGAACGATGAGTTTGGAGGCTTGGTCAGGTAGGGCGTGGGAATTGATGAAGTCGGTGATGGTGCTAGAAATGGTGGCCTGGTGCTCGTCAGTGGGGTCATGGTCCAAGGGTAAGTAGGAGGAGGTGTCCGAGAGTTGGCGCGTGGCCTCAGCTTTGTAGAGGTCGGCGCGCCAGACTACCACGGCACCTCCCTTGTCGGCTGGTTTGATGACCCAGTCTGGGTTTTTGCGGAGTGATTCGATGGCAGTGGGTTCAGAGGGGGAAAAAAAAATTTCCCTAGCAATTGTGTGTTTTATTTCCCCCCTGCCCTTTAACTGCACCTTAATTGATACATGTGACAATGAAATTGAATCTTCAAGGCAAATAAACTACATTTCAATACTGCAGCTCAGAGAGCCCCAGAAATATGGTTAAAGTTAAACAGCCCAAGTCGGATATCAATTTGATCTGGTCCAAAGTCATTGATGCTGTGGCCAAGGAAGTAATGCCTTCCTCATTAAAAGACCAAGGAAACTTGCCAACTTAAACTTACTTTGCCTCCAACAATGCAATCTCCAATTGTGACCATAAGAGTGCCATACAAAGTAAAGCATACTCCAAAAATACTCCAAACCCGGCTCTTCCGGCAGACCCATTGTCTCTGCGTGTTCGTGCCCCACCGAACTCATCTCCACATACCTTGACTCCATACTATCCCCCTTGGTCAAATCCCTCCCCACCTATGTTCTAGACACCTCAGACACTCTCCGCCGCCTCCACGCATTCCACTCTCTGGGCCCTCACCCCCTCATCTTCACCATGGATGTCCGGTCACTCTACACCTCCATCCCCCACCACGATGGCCTCAGAGCCCTTCAAAATTACCTACTGCTTTCAAAATCAGTTTTGAAGATTCAACCCAGTGGAATAAGAACCCAAGTTTGCACTAAATCCATACTATGTTTCACCAACCGTTCAGCAAGTAAACACCGACAAAACATGTAAAAAAATTGTTTTTATTTGCCTTGTGCAATCAATCACGTTGAAAGGCTGGATTCTCAAAATTAATGCTTTGCTGAGTCTTCCTTTGCCACTCCTGCCATTTAATGTAGCCAGCTGCAACAAACATAGTCACAAGCACTGAAAAATAAAGAGGCAGTATTAGTGAAAGAATAGCTTCATAGACCGAGATTGTTAAACGTATAGCTCGAGAATTATGGGTGGATTTGAACTTTTTAGGATGTAGTCTTCCTCTTCCAATTAACAAATGTAGGAAGTTGGCAAAATAGTGCAATTTTAGAGTTAGCCATACATGGAAAAAGGCCCTTAAACCCAACTCATCTATGCCAACCAAAATGCCAATCCCATTTGTCCATGTTTGACCCATATCCCTCTAAACCTTTCCAATTCATTCACCTGTCCAGTAATCTTTCAAATATACTGTACCTGCCTCACTGGCAGCTTGTTCCATATACAAAAAAATTACCCCTCCGGTTCCTTTTAAATCTTTCCCCTTACTCAAACTCATGCCCTCTAGTGCCCAGTTCCCCTATCCTGGGTAAAATACAACACATTCACCTTATCTATGGCCCTCGTGATTTTATATACATCTGCAAGATCACCCCCAGTCTTCCATGATCCAAAGAATATAATTCTAGCCTTCAACATCTCTATAACACAGTTCTTTGAGATCCTCAAATCTTTTCTGCACTTTCTAGCTTCATGCCATCTCTCCTGTAGCAGCGGGTGGCCAAAACTGAACACTACTCCAAATGGGGCCACACCACCATCTACAACAATTGTAACATAACATCCTAATGTCTGTACTGTCTTTACTGCTGTAGGCCAACATGCCAAAAGCCTTCTTTCACCACCCTTTCTACCCATGATGGAACTTTCAGCGACCTGTGTATTTGTACCCCTAGGTCCTTCTGTTCTACAACATTCACCAGGGCCCCATTGTTTACTGAAGGCCCTGCCCTGGGTTGACTTCCCAAAATACAACATCTAGCACTTATCTGCATTAAACTCCATGTGTCATGCCTTAGCCCACTTACCCTGCTGATCAAAATCCCATTGTAATTCTTTATTTACTTCAGTCTATGCTTCCACCTATTATAGTGTCATCTGAAAGCTTATTAGCCAGGTCTTGTACATTCTCATCCAAATCATTGATAGATAACAAACAGGCCCAGCACTAACCCAAAGCACACCACTAATCATGGGCCCCCCATTTGAATAACAACCTTCCAGCATCACCCTCTTCTTCTTACCATCAAGTAAATTGTGGCCAATTAGCGAGCACTCCCTAGATCCCATATAATCTAGCCTTCGAGATCAGCCGACCATGCAGTATCTTAAAGGCCTTGCTCAATATATATTCATGGTGACTTTTAAAATATATTTGAGACATGATCTCCCAGGCACAAAGCCATGATGACCATCCCAATCTACCCTCTTTCCAAATACAGATATATCTTACTCCTCCGAATTCCTTTCAGTAACTATCTCCCACAGATGACATGCTTACTGGTCTACAGTTCCTAGGGTTTTATTTGCAGCCCTTAAAGGCACATAGCCACCCTCCATTCTGCCAGCGCCTCACTTGTGGCCAATAATGATGCACACATCTCAGCCAGGGTTCTTGCAATTTCTCTAGTTTCCCAGCGTTCTCAGATATACCCAATCAGGCCCTCAAGGTTTACCCATCTTCTCGTTTTTAGATGCACAGCACTTCTGTTGTAATGTGGATAAACCCCACAGTGGTCAAAATCAAGTGTTAAAGGGAATTGTATTCCCCATTTTGAAATACTTACTAATAGCAAGTGCAATCCAACCAATTTTAGAGCCATTCATGGGTTTGTGGTCTTCATCAAGGGTAACACTTGAATTTTTACCTGTTATGAACAGATTGTAAGTTTGATAACTCATTAAACGTAAAACTTAACTTAACCAAAACTTAACTTAAACTAAAACTAAAACTAAACTTAAACTTAAACATAATAGCATCAGCTAGAATGAAATATCTGAATAACACAATTATTCTGCTAAAACTGGAGTAACATACAGCAAAAACTTTAAACAATGTAGCAAAGGCCCTGATCATGGCTTCCCAGTGCAAATTCAATTAAAAACAGGTTCATTTTCATTACCTTCAGTTAATGTAATTGTTGTATGAAAGTTAGAAGGCAGTTGTTTAGAAGTAGAGGTTAAGGTAGACACCAAGATTGTTGTTTCTGCAACACTTTTATATTGCTTTGCTGTAAATAAATCAATATTCAAACGTCATCCAAATCCATTAGTACACAAAGCCATCACTAGGCATGACATTTAAGTTAAAGGCACACATGGTTGAAAAAATCGACTGTAGAAAATATTCAGGCAGCTAGACAGCACCTGCGCAGGCCAAGTAAATTCATTCCATCAATGACTTAAGGGCCTGTCCCACTTGGACGACCTAATCCACGAGTTTAGAAGACCCTAGACAAGTTGAAAAAAATGTTGTGTTGACTCGCCAAAGTAAAAGACCTCCTACGACTATGTCTACGACCTCCTACGTCTACAACCTCCTACGACCCCCCTGGACCTCAGTCTTCCACACCTAAGACCAACTACAACTAGCTACGAGCGGAAAATGATCACATGATCGCATGTCGTGTTCGCATTTTTTTCCTCGGGCCAGTTACCGACCTACGACCTACCTACGAGCTACTACGATCTACCTACGAGTAAAAATTATACATTTTTTCTATGCCGACCTTTTTTTTAAAAAACACGTGGACATTTTTTTTTATCAGGCTGGAAAAAACGTTGTGACCTACTTGAGGCCACGAGTACGCGGAGACCACTCACGAGCATGAGGAAGAGTTACGAAGACCTCCTACGACCTCGTGGTGACCGTACTGCAAGTATGAGTCCAGGGGAAACTCGGCAGAGGTCGCCAATTAGGTCGTGAAAGTGGGGCAGGGGCTTTAAGATGATGGAAAAGTTGGAAATAAGCAAATTAAGGCACGGGTGAGAGGAGGAGGACAGAGAACGTCTTTGATAGGAGAGACTGAGAAACTGATGCATGTATGGCTCGTGATAAATGAGATTCTAGTAAAAAGAGACTTGTCAGAAGCATGGTGCAGAAGCTGCCTTCAGAAGATACAGAAACTAGGAAATAAATGAGATTCTAGTAAAACCAGGTGGTCATAGTTGTGAGATCCTGCTTGTTGTGGACTCTGGTCTCTTTCCAAAATGGAAAGGGAAGAGCTAGAGCAGGCGTTGCATCTCCTTCGTTTGAAGGGGAGTCAGTGGATGAGGTGGAAGTGAAAGGGTGGAAATTGGTAACAAAGGTCTGAACGAAATTTCGTGCCTTGCAGTCATACATATGATAAAATAAAATAACAAAAACACACAATAAACACAAATTTAACATCCACCACAGTGAGTTCACCAGGCACATCCTCACTGTGATGGAAGGCAAAAGTCTTAAAGTCTCTGTCTCTTCCCTCCTTGTTCTCCCTCTGCGCTGAGGCGATCCAGGCTTCCTGAGTGGGCAGATGCATGGCAGATGCAGTTTAATGTGAAGAAATGTGAGGTTATCCACTTTGGTAACAAAAACAGGAAGGCAGATTATCTAAATGGTGTCAAGTTGGGAAAAGGGGAACTATAACGGGATCTGGGGGTCCTTGTTCATCAGTCAATGAAAGTAAGCATGCAGGTACAGCAGGCAGTGAAGAAAGCGAATGGCATGTTGGCCTTCATAGCATGAGGACGAGTATAGGAGCAAAGAGGTCCTTCTGCCATTGTATAGGGCCCTAGTGAGACCACACCTGGAGTAGTGTGTACAGTTTTGGTCCCCTAATTTGAGGAAGGACATTCTTGCTATTGAGGGGGTGCAGCGTAGGTTTACAAGGTTGATATCCGGGATGGCGGGACTGTCATGTGCTGAGAGAATGGAGCGGCTGGGCTTGTACACTCTGGAGTTTAGAAGGATGACAGGGAATCTTATTGAAACATATAAGATTATTAAGTGTTTGGACACGCTAGAGGCAGGAAACATGTTCCCGATGTTGGGGGAGTCCAGAACTAGGTGCCTCAGTTTAAGCATAAGTGGTAAGCCATTTAGAACAGTGACGAGGAAACACTTTTTTTTCGCACAGAGAGTTGCGAGTTTGTGGAATTCTCTGCCTCAGATGGCAGTGGAGGCCGGTTCTCTGGATACTTTCAAGAGAGAGCTAGATAGGGCTCTTAAAGATAGCGGAGTCAGGGGATATGGGGAGAAGGCAGGAACAGATACTGATTGGGGATGATCAGCCATGATCACATTAAATGGCAGTGCTGCTCGAAAGGCCGAATGGCCTACCCCTGCACCTATTGTCTATTGTTTTAGTTTAGTTTAGAACCACAGCTCGGAAACACGACCTTAGGCCCTCCAACTGCATCTTAATTTTGCCAAAGTTATTGGACAAATACAAACTTTCAATTGGATTTTTGCTGATTTAAACTTTTTCTATTGAATTTCTCCCTTCACATGTTCTAATTGCACATAACTTCAATTTTACTTCACTTGCTTCATTGAATCTAATCAGTAAAATTTTCCTAGCGTAATTTCACTGAAAGGACAATTTAATAAATGGCAGACACTGATTTCCGATCCATTTTATATCAACATCTTGAACTTGAGCATTGACCACAGGCTTCAAGAGAAATAAATATGAAGCAAAGTTTAGAGATTAACTATATATTTCATACCCATTCCACACCGCTGCCCATTTGGCTCCAGCTCCTCTCCAAGTGGACACACACAGGTATATTTCAACGACTTTGTGTTAGACAATGAGGAAGGCAGGCACATGAATTCGCAGCCCCCATTCCTATTTTTGCCACACCAATTTTTACCTGAGCACAAAAAGGGAAAAAAAATCTATAAGTACAAAATGAACTATGTATTTGCAGCACATTTGCCATCAGATCACCGGCTAGCAATAATGCTTTAGAAACATGGGTCAAACCATGCCATCTTTTACTAGGTTCCATTTGGTGCCACTGCTTCAGCTGTCGGCAGCCCCAGACTCACACACGTGCATGGTCTAGACAATTAATCAAATTGAGTCCTATGTCAAGCTATACCGTTTCAGGATTGCTGATTTTATTGGGCATAACTTCAAGGAGGTAAAAGTTGTTCCTGCCCAAGTGTCAGTTAACCATTAAAATCAGTGAATATTAATGACTGGCATCACCTCAAATTCAATTAACAGGGATGTTTTGGGGGGGGGGGGGGAAGGCATCCAGACAATGTTAGGTTCACAGCCCAGACCCCATTTTCAGAGACCCAGACTGGTTATCCCCAACCAGACCAGGGAATTGCAAGCTTCTAATGAAGGGAGAGCACATCATGAACCAGCTCACATTTTTTTTCTAAAGTTCTCTATCCAATATCAAGACTTATGGCAATGGTGGTGCAAAGGAAGTAAAGATTATTACAGGCAACACCTCAATGTTACAGCAAGTTTGATTAACAGGTTGGTGGACTACACTTGCTGAAAGTTTCAACTCAAAGATTTGATTACCCAATTCATATTCTAACAGCTAGCTAATTTGAATGCCATAGCAAGTTCATTGGATGGTCAACACCAATATCTTGGATGTGATTTCATAACCAGCTAATAGCTGGTTAAAATAATGAATTTGCAGCACATTATGGCTTTGGAATGGAATGTGAAGTTCAACCGCAATCTTACCAAATGGTAGATTAGGTTTGGGCCAAAGACTAAAGTCTTTATTTTCACAATTCCATAATTCAATAGGCAAGTAACTGACTGAAATGAATTCAGGTGCACAAAGCCATGATAAAAGGTAAACCATACCAAGTGGTTGTAATAGTTCATTGTAAACTATAATGTCCCGAGGTTCATGAAGGTTGGAGGCCAATACTACCACATCATTTCCTCCATATTTATCAATTTCATGAACTGCTTTGGTCCCCTCATCAGTCCAGAAGACAGTATCCTAGAACAAAATAATTTGTACTTTGAATAGGGACCAAGCTTTTATCAGATCATTACACACGCACAGAGTATGCATTAATTTTATTCAGGTTGCAAATGTAAAATTTAAAGTTAGCATTCTTTTGTCAAAGGGTCATAGATTTAAAAATTGAAATTACATTAATATGCCCAACACGTTGAAATCTTTTACTTAGATTGTTGTAATATTGACAAATCAATCTACATTGGAAGTTTATAAATCTAAATTATTCTCAAGGTGGGAAGTTTTACCTCAAATGCAGCAACTGCAGAAGGATGAAGGAGGAATTCCAGTGACCACAGCACTGTTCTTCTATCCTGACCGTTTAGGTCTACACTTGATAACATGTGCATCTTTGAATCAACCCAATACAAGCGACTTTTTACAAGATCTGTGGGAAAATGTTCAATGACTAAACCATTCTAATGCAGGGAGAAACGTTTCCTGAAAGAAATGTCCTTACCAAGTGTAATGCCAGTTGGATACTCAATCTCTCTGCTAACAACTTGTTGGCGGTCAGCACCATTCATTCCTGCTTTTTCAATGAGGGCCGGTACACCACAGTCCGACCAGTAAACAAACCTGAGAAAAAACCCCAAATTAAATGGCTAGAACTGACCGTCAGATTCAACTATTCATTAATACCAAGTGCATCCAGTTCTGCAAAACCATTGGAAATTTTCATCAAACATTTCCCGTGAAATATAGAAAATCTACGTTAACAAATTTGTAAATAATTGCAAACTGAAACTCACATGGGATAGTTGTAGATTTTTGTCATTTAATTTTCTAAAATCCCCCTGATTTCTCCCAAAATTGTTAATGATACCCCCTTTGGCAGAATATATTCTACAGCAAGAGATCCCCATTTCCTCAGAACAAATTCATCACACAGCCAAGGCAATATTCCGCCATTAATAAATCATCATACAGCAAAAAAAAATCAAAAGCATGATTATTGTACATTAGAAATACTGCAGTCATTCATGCTGAACTACAATGGAAGCTCAAGTAGTCTCTCCAGCCCTTCATGCCTCCTTTGCCATTTAATAAGACATGCCTTTTTACCTCAGTGCCATTTTTCTACAAAATAAAACAAAATAAAACAATGAGGTGGAGGTGGTCGCTAACCACAGGTACCTTGGGGTGCAGCTTGACAGTGAGCTGAACTGGAAGTGTCATATGGAGGCGGTGTACAGGAAGGGACAAAGCCGACTGTATTTTTTAAGGAGGCTGAGGTCATTTAACATCTGCCAACCCCTACTGTGCAGTGTCTACCATTCAGTGGTGGCCAGTGCTCTGTTTTTTGCTGTGGCCTGTTGGGGAGATGGCGCCCGCATAGCGGACAAAAACAGACTGGACAAGCAAATCAGGAAGGCCGGCTCAGTGGTCGGGGCTGAGCAACGAACGGTCCAGCAGGTGGCAGAGGCCAGAACTCTGAACAAACTGGGTTCAATAATGACCAACCCCACTCACCCACTCCATGCTCTGAAGGTGATCAAGAGCAGCATCTTCAGTCAGAGGCTGATTGCACCAATGTGCAAAACTGAGAGACATAGGAAGTCCTGTTTACCAGCTGCTATAAGGTTATATAATACGCATAAATAACTGCACTTTTTTTTTAATTAATTGTATTTTAACTTGTATTTTAACTTGTATTTTAACTTGTTAAGTATGGAAGCCATTTGAGGAAATGTGTGGTGTTATGTCTGTCTTGAAGCTGTCGTGGCACTGTAATTTCCTGTAAAGGATTATTAAAGGTATAATCAATCAATCAATCAATATCCATTCATTCCCTTATACACCAGTGCACAAAAAAACAAAACAGTACCCAGTTATTGGATCAACTGCTATAGATGATGGCTCCCGCAAGTCTGTGTCAAAAAGAACCTTCCTTTTGGTTCCATCAAAAGTGGCCACAGATATTGTCCTTTCACCTCGATCAGTCCAATAGATATGCTTGTAGATCCAATCTACTGCAATTCCTGCAGGGAAGCCTGGAACCTTGATTCTGGAGGCCAGCGTTGGGTGTTCCCATTTATCAAAGGTCACACTGCACAAACATAATGTAAATTGGAGACTTATTCATTTGTAGGTGCTTCTCGTTACTTTGAAATGCAGAAAACAATTTTGTAGAATTACAGACATGCCAGATTAGCGACACTAGTTGAAGGTATGAATAATTGCATGACAAAGTGTTCTCAATATACATGGTGTCACAGGTAGAGAGGACAGTGAAGGCAGCATTTAATAAACTTGCCTTCATGATCAAGGCATTGAGTTCAGGAGTTGGGATGTTATGTTACAACTGCACAAGTAGTTGGTGACATCACACAAAAATATTGTTCAGTTCTGGTCATCCAGCTGTAGGAAGGATATCATTAAGCAGTAAAAAGGCGTGGAAAAATTCACCAGAATGACTTGGGACTGGAGGGCTCAAATTATGAGAGGTTGGATAGGCTCCCCTAGCGTGTAGAGGGAGAGGGGTGGACTTTGACGTACACAAAATCATGACAAATGACATCAGATGCTGCAATCTTGAGCAGATAAACTGTTGGAGGAACAGCAAGTCAGGCAGCATCTGTGGAGGGAAGCGGACAATGTTTTATGTTAGGACCCTTCAAGACTGGTGTAATTGGGAGATAGCTGGTCAAACGTGGTGACAGGAGTGGGGCAAGAGTTGGAAAGCAGCAGGTGAATTCAGTTAGAGGTTGATTGTCCATCTCCATTCTACAATGTTTAATATGCATTCGGAGAGGTACATGGATACAAAAGGTAGAGTGAGATATGGACCTAATGCAGGGAAATGGGACTAACGTGAATGGACATCCTGGTCAGCAGGGACAAGATAGGCCAGAGGGGCTCATTTCTGAGCTGTAAAACAGACTATGATACATCCGTTTCAACTAAAGTAGTGCGGAATGGCAATCTACATTTTCGTTAACACATGATGTATACCAGCTGGAAAGATTACTGCATCGTGGACTGGAGAAAATAATTGAAATCCAAGTCTCATTGTCAAGTTACTGTAAAATGTTGGTGTTACGTTTTCCTGTGGCCCATCGCAAATGTTAACAATTTAGTAAATTGTTTTAAATCAGTTCAAAACTGTTACCTGAAAATTGTTTGTTGTGCCAGGTCAGCCCAAAATATTCTCTGCTCTGCCACATCTGCGTCCAGTGCCATGGCATTTTTTGGATGCAGAGGTAGTGGGGTGTAATCCTGGTGATGTAGTCCGAGCTTCCGGATATCATATCGATTAGTGAAGATCAGGAAAGGCTCTGTCCCTGCAGGATTCAGAAAAAAAAATCATCCTCAATAGCAGGCTGTCATTAAGTTGTAAATTAATTATCTTTATTATTACATTGTTTTATGGGTACAATGTAGAGTGTGGAACAGGATCAGAATTTATATATATGCAAGGAAATGCACTTCTTGCACACAGCCAAATTGTTTGCTGAAGTTATGTAAATTAGAGGTCAGTGAAAACTCAGTTGCATTTGCAGGACTTCTTTTCATTACAAAATACCCAAAGGATATCTTATTATTGGAGATCAAGACCAGTGGTGTTATTGGGCAGGGAGGTGTGTCCAATGAAATTAGTCTGAAAGGGCTTGAGCCAAAAAAAAAAAAATCACTATCCATGTCCTCCAGAGATGTTGCCTGGCGTGCTGAGTTCCTCCAGCACCTCAAGTCCTTCTGTGCATTAAGCAACATTTGCAGCTCCTCATTTCTCCTTTTAATATAAGCTCATAAATGTTAGGGGTAGAATTAGGCCATTCGGCCCATTAAGTCTACTATACCATAAATCATGGCTGATCTATCTCTCCCTCCTAACCCCATTCTCCTGCCTTCTCCCCATAACTTGACACCTGTACTAATCAAGTTCAAGTGAGTTTATTGTCATGTGTCCCTGATAGGACAATGAAATTCTTGCTTTGCTTCAGCACAACAGAACATAGTAGGCATTGACTACAAAACAGATAAGTGTGTCCATATACGATTATATAAATATATACATACATGAATAAATAAACTGATAAAGTGCAAATAACAGATAATGGGCTATTAATGTTCAGCGTTTTGTCTGAGCCAAGTTTAATAGCCTGATGGCTGTGGGGAAGTAGCTATTCCTGAACCTGGTTGTTGCAGTCTTCAGGCTCCTGTACCTTCTACCTGAAGGTAGCAGGGAGATGAGTGTGTGGCCAGGATGGTGTGGGTCCTTGATGATACTGCCAGCCTTTTTGAGACAGAGACTGCGATAAATCCCCTCGATGGAAGGGAGGGCAGAGCCGATGATGGACTGGGCAGTGTTTACTTCTCTGTAGTCTTTTCCTCTCCAGGGCGCTCAAGTTGCCGAACCAAGCCACGATGCAACTGGTCAGCATGCTCTCTACTGTGCACCTGTAGAAGTTAGAGAGAGTCCGCCTTGACAAACCGACTCTCCGTAATCTTCTCAGGAAGTAGAGGCGCTGATGTGCTTTCTTAATAATTGCATCAGTGTCTCAGACCAGGAAAGATCTTCAGAAATGTGCACGTCCTGAAATTTGAAGCTCTTGACCCTTTCAACCATCGACCCGTTGATATAAACGGGACTCTGGGTCCCCATCCTACTCCTTCCAAAGTCCACAATCACAATCAAGAATCTATTTACCTCAACCTTAAAAATATCCACTGACTTGGCTCCACAGCCTTCTGTGGCAAAGAATTCCACAGATTCACCACCCTCTGACAAAATAAATTTCTCTTCATCTCCTTCCTAAAAGAACATCCATTAAATCTGAGGCTATAACATCTAGTCCTAGACTCTCCCAGTGGAAACATCCTCTCCACATCCATTCTATCCAACCCTTTCACTATTCTGTATGTCTCAATGAGCGAGTACAGACCCAGTGTCGACAAACACTCATCATAGGTTAACCTACTCCATCCTGGGATAATTCTTGGAAACCTCCTATGGACCCTTTCGTGAGCCGGCACATCCTCAGATATGGTGCCCAAAATTGCTCGCAATATTCCAAATGCGGCCTTACCAGTGCCTTATAGAGTCTCAGCATTACATCCCTGTTTTTGTATACCAGCCCTCTTGAAATAAATGCTAACATTGAGTTTGCTTTCTTTACTACTGATTCGACTTGCAGATTAACTTTTTTGGAATCCTGCACTAGCACGCCCAAGGCCCTTTGCACCTCCAATTTCTGGATTCTCTCCCCATTTAGAAATCTCTCCCCACTACCTGCTCTTCACCAAATGTTCGTCCAGTGCTATGTTCACTCTTCTGTTTATAGAATGAATTGGTTCTTCCCAAATTGAAAGGTTGTTTTTTTAATTATTATAAGTATCCCGACAGGCAAGCTCCCATTTAAAGCAAATTTCATGGCTAGAGAGGAAGTCCAAAAAAAAGGGACTAGTGCCACATTATGCAATTTGCAACACAAGCATGCATTTGCAAAGCAAGATTAATTTGCTAACTATGATGCTATTAGTCAAGTTCACAACACTGGAAAATCTCAACACGACCTATTACTCGTGCTCCAGAGAAGCACAATGAGCAATGCCAGTCTCTCTCACCATCCTCAAGCCCCCTCCAATACTTTTTAAAACAACCGATAAGCTGACAATAATTTAGGCAGAAAAACAGAATAATCCTCATGACAACGGTGAGTAGAGACAGATTAAGTTGATCAAATACCAATTTACACTAAAGAATCAACAATTTCTCTCCAGACTAAACATGCTGCTGGATAATCTTAAATACTACTGCAGGATGACAGTGGCATAGCAGTAGACCTGTTGCATTACAGCACCAGGGACCTTGATTCCATCCTGGCTATGGGTGCTGTCAGTGTGGAGTTTGTACATTCTCCTTGTAACCGTGTGAGTTTTCTCTGGGTGCTCCAGTTTCCTCATTCCAAAGATGTATAGATTTGTAGGTTAATTGGCCTCTGTAAATTACCCCTAGTGTGTAGGATATGAAACTGGGAGAACATAGAACCAGTGTATGTGTAATTGATGGTTGCTGCAGTCTCAGTAGGCCGAAGGGCTCATTTCCACGCTGTGTCTCTAAACCTCATCCTTGGCAGGGACCAAATTTGTTAATTTAGCTATTGCCATTTAAAAGTTACTTACCCATTGACTTGCAAACCCAATCAGTTGAATCCATGTGATATCCTTTATGACACTCACACTTGTAGCTTCCTTCCGAGTTAATGCAAAGTTGACTGCATGTTTCAGGACTTTTACATTCGTTGATATCTAAAAATAAATCAACGTCTGTTAATTGCTTCCCTTCATACACCATGTCGTAGTCAACCAATGGGTTTAGCTTACCTTCACATGTGTTATTAACCAATCTGAAACCAGCAGGGCAGTCACATTCATAGCCAATGACAAGGTCCTGACAGATGTGAGAACACCCTCCATTATTTGACAAGCATTCATTCACATCTTTGGGAGGGAAACAAAAATAAATTCCACTCAGGATTACAATGGATCCATACAATGAATTAACCTTAGAATTTAAATTGCATATATTATACTGTTCACCGTTTAAATCCATTGAGAAACTGAACTCAGAGCTAATGCTCAAGAACTTATGTACTTCTAGAAATTCTTAATCCAGTGGACATTCACAAAGAAGTTCCCAAGAACTAGAAGTTTCAGAAATGTGCTTAAGATCGACTTGCATTCAGCCAACTACCTGCCATTCCCAGATTTTACTTTCGATAGACACCATTCCGAAATGTTGTCCAGAACATTTAAAATCCTACCCCAATACTGATTGACTATTTCTACAGTTCAGGGTAGAGGTAAAAAACGCAACTAATTTTCAGTGGCCATGCTTTAATGTCAAAAATATCCAGATCAGTCGCAAAACAGCCGCTGATACCAAGACCATAATCTAACAGATTTAACATTTTACATGTCAAATCATCCTTGTGGCCAAGGATGCCTTTAATATCAACTAAGGGTAGTTTAGTGCATGCACATTGCCTCAAAACTGATTTAATTAGTTTGTTCCACGTTGAGCTCAAATCTAACATTCAATCAAGCCAGAGCTGGATTCAAATCTGTTTCATCCACATCTGTCCTCTGATGAAATTATTCAGTTAGAATGAAGGAAAAACAATGTAATTTAAAGCACTAAAGGTAAAGTACTAATTAACTGCAAGTCAGAACAGTGCACTGACTATTTGGCAACAATTCACCTACAAGATTAAATCTAGCCAAAATAAATTTAGTTCACAATGTGAGGGTTAGATTTGCAATAACATTTTCTCCCATCCTCACCCAAGTTTATATTTATTCCAAGTTTGACAACTTGTGGAATAATTCAGCAATCTTCACACTTTAATATCCTGTAACAAGTACAAGCATCATATTCAAGGTAATATTTATTAAAAAAGTACTATTTGGCACTGCAGAATACCAACTCTGGGCATAATTGACTTTAAATCAACATGGAACTTGCAGGATATGGTCTGATTAAATAAATTACTTGCTCGTCAGTTTCAGATTAAAACTATTGGAAAATCATTGCTGCAGTTGTTGATAAATCCCGATGGACAATTGGCAGTATTATTAATCTTATAGGAAGGAGGCAAAAGAAATACTGAAAGCCACCAAATAAGTGAATGTATTGTGAAACAATCCAATTAGGAAATAACCTTTTGTTCTCCATGCAGATGTATTGTGTAATTACTGGATTAGTCACTTGGCTATGGTGTGAACCAAATCCAACGTCTTCACAGAAAACAGTACTGACAAATAATTGGGTACTGTTTTTTTCTCTCCATTTTCTGGGAGGATTGGAGGGAGGGGAGGGGGGGGTTAACTTCTGGCTCGATGCTTTGTCAAAAGAGACCAAGGGCAGAACTGACCAGATTAACCAGCATCTCCCAAATGCACTTACAACATTTTCCCTGGAGTTCATCACTCCAGTCTTTGCAATCCTGCTGTTGATCACAGACTTTCACAATATTTATGCATTCACCACTCTGACACTTGAAGTCCAGTGATCCCATGCATTCCATACCTATGAAAAGAAACAAAAAAGTGTGAGTAATTAAAAGATACTCTAGGTCATAATTCCAGTATATTTAAGCACTCACTTTTACAGTTGAGTTCATCACTACCATCAGCACAATCAGCAATTCCGTTACATTCATTATTTCCAGCGATACATTCACCATCGTTGCACACAAAGTGATCTGGTCGACATGTTCGAGGAGCTGTAGAAAAAGGAAAATCACAATTATGCATTACAACCACACAATTTGCAATAAATACTTTTGCACAATTTTCTGTCTTCATTTCTCACAGGGATAAATGGTTGATATTAAAGATAATGTTGTACTCGACTTAAAAACTTGAAGGAAATGAGAGCATGCCTGGTGGTCAATATCCAGTGGATTTCTCCAGAGCTAAATATCTGCTTGTTCCATTTTAAATTGATATATTTGCAAATCAGAAAAAAACCCTTAAATTACACTTACAAGACAGCTCGATTTACCAGTAGCTCCAGATGTTGTTCCCATCATGCCATTACCAGTTTGAATTCTGTAACCATTTTATACAGCACAGGAACTGGTCTTGTGGCCCATAAAGTTTGTGCCAAACATTATGCCAAGTTAAATTAGCCTATCTGGCTATACTTGATCTACATCCCTCTATTCCCTGCACTTCCATGTGCCTACCTAAAAGCCTCTTAAATGCCACTATCATATTTGCCTTCATCACCATCCCTGGCAACAAAAAACCTAAAAAACCTGCCCAGTGCATCTCCATCAAGCTTTCCTCTCTTATCTTATGCCCTCTAACGTTGGACATTTTGACCCTGGCAAAGAGGATCTCACCGTCTACCCTATCTATGCCTTTGAGAATTTTATATACTCTTGATAAAGTTTCTCCTCAATCTTCAACGTTCCAGAGTAAACAATCCAAGTCTATCCAAAATCTCCTTTTAGCTAAAACCCTCTAATCAAGGAAACATTCTGCTAAACCTCCCCTGTAACCCCTCCAAAACCTTAACATCTTTCCTGTGATGTGACCAGAACTGCACACAACACTCCAAATATGACCTAACTAAATAAGTCCTATAGAGCTGCATAATGACTTCCGAACTCATATACTTAATGCCCCTGGCAATGAAGGCATGCATACCATATGCTTTCTTTACTACCCTATCCACTTGTGTTGCCACCTTCAGTGTGCTATGAATTTGAACACCACAATCTCTCTGCACATCAATGTCATCAGGGGCCTTGCCATTACCTATATACTTCCCCTTTACATTCAACCCCCCCAAGTGCAATAGATTACACTTGCATTTCTCAAACACTCAGACATTTCTCTGCCCATTTCTGCAGCTGATCTATATCTTGCTGTATCTTTTGGCAGCCTTCTTCACTGCCTGCAACTCTTCCAATTTTGGTGTTATCAGTATACTTGCTCACCAACCCATCTACATTTAAATCTGTGTTGGGACCTCTGTGGTATATGACCTACATTTAAATCCAGGTCATATGCAGCAGAGGTCCCAACACAGATCCCTGGTCAGAGCTTCAGCCAGAATATCTTCCTTCCACCACAACCCTCTATCTTTTATGACTGAGTCAGTTCTGAATCCACATGACCAAGTCATTGTGGATCACATAAATCTTAATCTTCCAGATTAGCCTACTATGAGGAACCTTGTAAAAGCCTTATTAAAATCCACATATAAAACATACACCACCCTACCTTTTCCAATCTCCTCCATAACTTCAATGTATGTATAATGGCATGCAGCAGTATGCTAACAGGTCCCTTTCTAGGGAAATCCAACCCACCTATCTTGTCTTGGGGTATTGATGGTGCCAAATTCAACACTGCCTCCAAGGATGGGGGAGGGGGGGGGGGGGGGGGGGGGGGGGGGGGGGGGGAAGATGGTAGGGAGAATGCTTGAGGCATGATTTCTCTTGTCCTGCTGCAAAATGCCAAGGTGGCCCTATGCAGCTCAGATTCCAGCCGCAGGAGCCATAGGCAGGCATGCAGATGCATTATCCAAAAACACTCAACCTTTTCAGAAAACAAACTGGAATTGGAACTGCGATTGTAACCATTCAAGCGTCTAACATTCATACATTAAAGCTGTAAAACTGCAGTTAAATTATTCCGATTTAAAATTAACTCAACTTCTTTGCCTCGCAATCCACATTCAATGGATCTGAGATCCTATGCTAGGTCTGGATTCCCACCTAGAGTCCAGCAATAGTATAATGATTGAGTCCTACATGTCACAAATGTAGTGAACAGCCATGCATTAGAAAACACTACTGTACCACTGATGTCAACCAGCAGGTTTGAAACAATTAGGCCTGACAAAATGATAAAAGTGATTGTAGGCAACATTTCCTTGTATTAAATCAACTAACATTCTAGTTTCTGTTTTTACACATCATGCATCAAAACATTACGCAGCATAACGTGTGAAAACAGAGACAAAATGTTGTAAGATTGTGGCATTTCACCCTTTGTGTGAACTCTTGGATTACCAAAAATATGGGATGTTGCAGCACAGAATCTTACCCAGAAAGCCCTCACTACATGTATCCATCCAAGAGAGAAAGAAAGAAAATTGGCAACAAGTGCAATGGTCTGAGCACTTGAAACTGGCTTTAGTTTAGTTTAGAGATACAGCACGGAAATAGGCCCTTTGGCCCACCGAGTCCGGGCCAACCAGTGATCCCCACACATTAACACTATCCTACCCACACTCGGGACAATTTACACATACACCGAACCTGTACGTCTATGGAGTGCGGGAGGAAACCAAAGATCTTGTAGAAAACCCACGCGGTCACGGAGAGAACGTACAAGACTCCATACAGACAGCACCCGTAGTCGGGATCAAACCTAGGTCTCCGGTGCTGCATGTGCTGTAAGGCAGCAACTCCACCACTACGCCGCTGCGCCACCGTGCTGGCCTACCGTACATATGGTAGTTCTACAGCAATCAAGTGTCACGATTTCTATTATTCTTTTATGCTCCAACTTGTTGGTCAAAATGCAATAAGAATCAGGACAACTGAAGAGTCACTTACGGCAGCTTGCTTCATCACTTCCATCCTTGCAGTCAGTATCCCCATCACAGTACCATTGTGAATGGATACATTCACCCGAACCACACTGGAGTTCATTTGGAGGACAGGTGACAACTGGAGCTGCTGTAATACCACAGGTAGCTGGAGATTCGTCAGACTGGTCAATACAATCAACACTCTGGTCACATATCCAACTCGAGGATATACACTCCGAAGAATTAAGGCATTGAAACTCATGTGGGCTGCATATTGGTGGAGTACAGTCTCTTTCATCACTTCCATCACCACAGTCATCTTCACCATTGCATAAAAACACCTCTGAGACACATCTGCTATTCAAGCAAGTAAACTCCCCCGAGCTGCAAGTAATAAGTCCTGAAAAAGAAAAAAGAAACTCACACTTAAGGAATGCAGACTACAACCCCCTTAAACTGCTTTACCATTGAACATAAATGCTAACTTCATCCCTCTACATATACTATTTCATCAGTTCCAAGATGTAATGATAAAACCAACTCAATGAATGATCAAACAGGAAGTCAGTCAAACAATCCAGCTGTGATAGGAAATCCAACCTCGTCTGCAAATGGCTCATCCTTCATGCCAAGAGTAGGCCCCAATCCCAGACACAGCTCCAGTTGCCACATCGTGGCTTGCTCAGACCCTCTTCTGTATTTTCGCATGATTAACATTTATTCTAAGCTCGGAGGTGGAAGCAGCATCCCCTCATGCCAGGAATCAATTTGAGTTTATGCTCTTTAACTCAAAAAGGAAGAACAAAGTTTAAATAATTGTTTTCTTAGAGATACTAGGGCCTTCAAATAAGGGGGATATGAGTTTGACTCGTGTATTAAGTGGCAGTTAGTCTTCAAGCACATTTAAGGAAAGTTTAAAGTAGATTACATGTGTTAAATCATTATGATGTGGAATCCATCTACTAGCAAAGAGTGGAAATATCAGAACTCACTCCTGTAACAACTAACATCAAAATTCTTGACCTGCGCTGCATGGAATCCAATCATTTTGCTACATTTACCAGGAAATGTGTTGGTGGTGGTGGAAGCAGCCTGAACAGATCTGCAGAGCTGTTAGTCGAAATGATCTACCCCTCTCAATTATTGGAGAATGTTTCCGTTTGCAAATAGATTCTCTAGCCATCTCGATTATTAGAGAATGTCTGCAAATACCTTGCTCTTTAGAACTGAATATTTAAATACAATAGATTATACAGTTTCATTACAAAATAAAACTTAATGCCAAGGTTTGTTATTGACTGGCAGTTCAGCAATAAAGGTTCTCCCCGTCATGTTAAATGAAACTAGTCTCTACAGGACTGTCCCATGTAGATGTAACAAGACATTAAATGCTTTGCAAACTACTCAGCCTCACTATTTTACTGAAGTTTTAGCCTATCTACCCATCCTCAATGTCCACAACCCAAATATTCAAACTCTGTACGAGATCATTTTCTTATTTATACCCAAATTTGACTGAACCATTTTAACACAATGGGTTGAATTTCAAATGGCACAATTTGAAAGTGCATTTTGCTTAACTGAAGTAGCTGTGCCAGAAAGTTTGATTGTGCAACCTTGATTTTAAATAGGACAAACCAGGAAAGGAAGAAAGAACCAGGTAAAGAGATCTTGCATTAGATGAGAAAATTTACCTACTTACCACAGTTTTCTTCATCACTACCATCATCGCAGTCTACTAGTCCATTGCATTTCCAGGAAGCCGGAATACATTGAAGGGAACCAGGGCCACATTTAATTTCATTAGTGGGACAATTTCTCAGATCTGAAATAAGGTAGTAGGTTTATTGGCCAAGTATTCATATACAAGGAATTTGTCTTGGTGCTCCGCCCACAAGTAACAACATGGCATACAGTGACAGTTATGAATGACTCAGAAAACACTAAACATTAATAATAATAAAACATTAATGATAAAACACCATTGATCAAGCATGTGAACCAACAAAATACCAGATCAAAGGGAGGCTACAGATTTTTGGCTGTTGAGTAGAGCAACTACTCGTGGATAAAATAAGTACCAAGTTTCAGTTAAACTACTTATTTGGAGTGCAATCAATTAAGTTTGAATTTAAATACATTGTACCAATACTTAAAAAGTTTCAGTTATTTAGGTTGAGAATCAGGCTCTTCAGCCCACTGCGACCATGCCAACCAGCGATACCGCACACTAACACCATCCAACACAATTGTTACCAAGCCAATTCGCCTGCAAAACTGTACGTCTTTGGCGTGTGGGAGGAAACCGGAGCACCCGGAGAAAACTCACGTGGGTCATGGGGAGAACGTATAAACTCCGTATAGACAACACTGTCAGGATTGAACCTGGGTGTCTGGCACTCTAATGGCCAGTTCTCACGGTGCGACCTGAAGCAAGATGTCACCCGAGTGAAGTGGTCGTGGTCCAGCACGAGTTCCGCACGATAAAGAGTTCCCACGATAACGAGTTCCCACGGTACTCAGCATTTCTGTTATTTGTGCGAGTGACTTGTCCGTCTCCCGATCTTTCCCGTTAATCTTGAATGAACATCGTGGACTGTAGTGTTGTTAATCACGTGGCACAAATGATGTTACTTTTTTTCACACACTATATTGTTTTTTTTCACCCGAGCTCTTTAATGAGCTGAAGAATAATCTGTTTTTTTTTAGACAAATGTTGTTTGGTGTGATGCACCTTCTCTCAATATGTGCAAGAAGTCGTCTTTTTATTTTGTCAAATAGGAATAAAGACTTTGTCTCACATTGACCGTGATGATTGTCTTATTTTATTATCTACTGAGAGGTGAAACTTTCAGTCTGAAGAAGGCTCTCGACCCGAAACGCCACCCGTTCCTTCTCTCCAGAGATGCTGCCTGTCCCGCTGAGTTGCTCCAAGCAACTGGTGTCTATCTTCAAAGGACTGACCACCGGGCTGGATGTCGGGGCTGGCGTGTTGCGTTTCACAGACCGAACTGTCCAATTAATAGTAACAGATGGGCACTCCCTCTCAACCACATTCTCTTGCCTTCTCCCCATAATCTCCTGACAGCTGCACTAATCAGGAATGTATCTATCTCTGCCCCTATTCTTCACCCTTTTGACAGTAGTTTTGTTTTATTGGAGACGCGGGAGACAGCGGATGCTGGAATACTGAGCAAAACACGAAGTGCTGGAGGAACTCGGTGCATTTGTGTTTAAGAAGGAACTGCAGATGCTGGAAAATCGAAGGTACACAATAATGCTGGAGAAACTCAGCGGGTGCAGCAGCATCTATGGAACGAAGGAAATAGGCAACGTTTCGGGCCGAAACTTTGCCTATTTCCTTCGTTCCATAGATGCTGCTGCACCCGCTGAGTTTCTCCAGCATTTGTGTGTGGGGGTGGGAGTTGGGGGGAGGGGGGGTGGGGAGAGAGAGATAAGGCAGCCTGAAGAAAGGGTCGCATGTCCATTTCCCTCCGTAGATGCTGCCTGGCCCGCGGAGTTCCTCCAGTCTTAGAAACTGCTTTAGACAAAAAGAGACACAAACTGCTGGAGTAAAATAGCTCAGCAAGTGAGGTACCTGAACACTCAAAAATGAAAAAGAATGAAAATGTGATTATTTCACCTCCCTTCAACTATTTTGTGTTTCAGCATGAGAGGGATTATAACATTAGAGACATTCATCTTGTAGTGATGTGTTAATGAAGAATTGCAGACATCAATCTGATAGTAAAAAATATATTTATTTAACAATGAGGTAAAACAAGCACTGACAATCAAACTGCTCATTTACTCACCTTTCGCAGGAGTTCCCACGGTACCCGCAATAGTTATTACGGATATCGCACGGGCCACTGCGTTCATACAATATTGCAACGCTCACCAAAAAGTGCTCAAGGCACTCTTGGAGAAATTCAAAAATGTTTGAATTTTCTCCCGACCTTACCAAGTCACACGACTACCTGCCGTTAGCGCCACGGAGGTCCTCGGTGGTCCACGAATGCCGTACTGCTATCGCAGAAGGTTCCCACGATGTTAAATCTTGTTAAGTCTTGCTTCAGGTCGCACAGTGAGAAAGCCCTTTAAGGCAGCAACTCTACCGCTGCACCACCATGCCGTCCTAAACTATAAATAGTTTTTACAAGATCTTTGGAATATTAGAACTGATTTTTGAAGGACAGGGATAATGTCCCCAAAAGACCCTTTCAATAGCTGAATTTCAAAAACATCCAATTCCCTAGTTTAACCAATGCCAGGCAATTGCAACTTGTAAAATATCTTGAAAATTGAATACACATTCCTGAGTCTTCAATGTCGAACTAGGATCACCGTGTTGAAAAACTACCAGAGATGAAGTAGCCAAAAAGCATCGGGATGATGTTTGAGGTAGTTTCAGTGCATTAAGCAGAGGTTCCTAAATGTTGTCCTTCATTTGGGTGGATTTAAGAATAAAGAAATGCAAATCAGGGACAGTTTGACAGATGTCAGCAGCAATGGGAAGCACCAGTGGAATTGTTCTGTAAATCTCAACCCTTTTCAGAAGTCACCTAGTCCACACAGATTAATTACGGAAAATGTTAATAAATCCACAATAGCAAAAATTTAAATGAGAGCTAGGAATTATACCAAAATGAAGTACTCACAACAATCTTCATGACTTTCATCAGATCCATCACGACAATCAGCTTTACCATCACACTGCCATCTACGTGGTATACATTGCCCATCTTGACATTGGAATTCTGTTGCAGCACAATGTGCTTTGGCTAGGACAATAGACACGTGCAAATCATTCATGCTATCCAATACAACTAGAAGTTAATTTTACTGACATATATGCAATTCCTCAGCAATGCATTTGTGCAGTAGTTATTTCATGATTTTTGTGCAACATCTTCAACCTAGTTATCCCTCCCCCCAATAATTTACTCCATTAGATTGAGCCGATGCAAGAATGGTTATTAATGAAAAAAGGAAAAAGATGACAGATTTGACTACCAAACGTTTCTTCTGTTGTAGTTGAATAGTTTGGCTTGATACGTACTGGGCTAAGGTGGCATTCATAGAAAGTTTCAGGCAAATTTGTGGTATTCTAAGGATAAGGTTAAAAATTAGGACAAATCAACTTGCACATACCACATGAAGCAGATTTAGAACACGGTGGGGTTGGGAAGAGAAGGTTCAGAAGGAATTATAGAAACTTGCAAAATATCACATGTCTGCTGATCTTCATTCAAATACTCCATATGGAACTAAATTTTGGATATTGAAGGACTCAATCTTACTTGCTACTGGCCAATAGTCATTGCATAGCAAATATAATTTACCATGCACGTTGAAATGCAAAGGTCAGAAGGCAACACATTTGACCATACATTCTACCAGCAGACTCAGCCCAGGGTAGAGGGCAAAGATGAATTGAGATAGTGGGCCAATTTAAACATTATTCATCTTAACATCTTCTTGCTCTGAAGCTACTGCTGGGTATGAAACGAGAGCAGGTCTGATTAACTGACACTGGATAAGCACACAAGAGTATTTTAATAGGTCATTGCAGCTACTTTACAAGTGACTGCTTTCCATACCCTCCTCCAAATAGCAAGGATCCTTGGAGGAGAAAAATCCATGGCTGCTGGTCTCTGCCTGGTTATCTCAAGGAAATTGCTTGCAAATTTCTTTATAGATTGGCTTCTATGCCACGGTGAAGGCATTGGCTTTTTCAGATTAGAGGTATAACTTCTGACGTGTCAAGCAATGACCAACACTTTTCAGTTCGGATTGTTATGCAATCGTGACCGATTTTTGGGAAACACCCAAACTTGACTGAAAATATTTTTTATTGGTTCGTAGACACAAAATGGTGGAGTAACTGAGCGGGTCAGGCAGCATCTCTGGAGAGATGGAATGCCTATGGTCACTAACATAAGTTAGAGATGGGTATAATTTTGCAATATTTAGCATGCTTGAACTACACTATTTGGTGGCCAGACGTCAGTGATATTGATGCTAATTGGATCTGGCTTGCTTTAGGCATCTGGCAAATTAAAACTCGAGCCAATGCTACTGCTGCTAAAATCCAATCTCCCACTGAAATATGAAATAACCATTAACTTGAATATACTTGTAAATGAAATAGGCAAGTTGGTCCAATTCACACCAAGTTAAAAAGTGGGCAAAATTAAATGATGCGCATTGGAAATGGATACATTCACTGAGGTTAGGAATATTAGCTTCATGGTAAAAATTGTATTTACCTAACTGTTCCCATTTGAGTAAACAAACCAACCTATCTTCCCAACCCGAGGTAATGAGGCCGAGCAAACCTCAGGCTGAGGTCCATCCCCAGAAGGAAGCCTTGACAATAGACAATAGGTGCAGGAGTAGGCCATTCGGCCCCTCGAGCCAGCACCGCCATTCAATGTGATCATGGCTGATCATCCCCAATCAGTACCCCGTTCCTGCCTTCTCCCCATATCCGCTGACTCCGCTATCTTTAAGAGCCCTATCTAGCTCTCACTTGAAAGTATCCAGAGAACCGGCCTCCACCACCCTCTGAGGCAGAGAATTCCAGACTCACAACTCTGTGAGAAAAAGTGTTTCCGCATCTCGGTTCTAAATGGCTTACCCACCATTCTTAAACTGTGGCCCCTGGTTCTGGACTCCCCCAACATCGGGAACACGTTTCCTGCCTCTAGCGTATCCAAACCCTTAATAATCTTATACATTTCAATAAGATTCCCTCTCATCCTTCTAAACTCCAGAGTATACAAGCCCAGCTGCTCCATTCTTTCAGCATATGACAGTCCTGACATCCCTGGAATTAACCTTGTAAACCTACGCTGCACTCCCTCAATAGCAAGAATGTCCTTCCTCAAATTAGGGGACCAAAGCTGGGGCAGCATTTCCACCCATGCCAAGCCATTAAGTCTGAACTAATCTTGCTTAAAAAATGTTTAACTACACTAAAAAACAAGCTTACTTCTATTTCCTTCCAATTTCAGCTGGAATATCCATTGGATTAGAATATCCTATGCCTGTCAGATATGGTAAAGGAATGGAAATTCTAATCTGATACTAGGTTTGTCAGGTATAGGATTGGGATGGATTCTTCAGTGCATCACTGGAAATTCCAGCTACACTCCAAATAGAGACAAAACATGGATGGACCAAGGTATATTCCAGACTTCACGAGCCATAGAAATCTGGGATGTATTGAGTGGTGAATACTGTGCTGGTTGTGACTAATTGCTATAGGAACAATTATTGACAATCCCAGTCCACATTACTCCAAGCGATGGGGACCAAAACACATTGATAAGTGCTACGGAATCAAAGGTCAAGAACTGCTCGAGCATACATAACAGGATTTGGTGGATATGAAATTCTCAGTTTCCCAAATCCTGTTATTCAAAGATTCCATCCAGTCTCAGAGTGCTTAAGTGTTTATTGAAAACCAGCACATCTATAATGTGATCTTCAGTTCAAACATCATGGTTGAGGAAAACTCTTCCTTTTAATGTTAATTTTGATGCTTTGCTAGATGCATTAGCCATGGTTGACCATCAATAGTTAGAGACATGAAACAAGGGGTGCTACAGACCGTTAGTTTCCCCCAATTCTTTGCAGAAATCTGAACAGGAAAACCATTTTCATACCTGTTCTGCAGAGTTGTCCATCATTCTGCAACTCCATCCCAAATGGGCACACACAAGTGTACTTTGGAGAGCGACTGTTTATCCGAGGAGCTGGTAGACACATGTATTTGCATCCTCCATTCTTCAAGTTTTCATTACACCAATCTTTGCCTGTAGAGTTTAAAAGTCAAAATCAGGAAGCAATCCTGTTAAGCAAATCCTAGGCCCAACTATCTGCATCCATTTGTAAAATACCTATGCTGCCCAATGGTGAGTTTTGCCACTTAAAGCAGTCCACCACTGAATGCAACGAGATGAACATTCAGGCATGGGGGAAGTGGCAATACTCATGGCAACAAATAGTCTCCCCTCAACTTTAAATTGCATTGGCAGCAAGCCATCCAAGCATCTGGAAAAGTCACCAATTCTATAGTTTAAGAGAGAGACAGCATCATGCTTCATGACTTATCTGCCGATATCTTAAAGGTGCTTCTCTTTTTTTTTTTTATATTTTATTTTATTAGAAGTACAGTCATATGGCACCAAAGTGCCTAATATATATTTTCATAATACATTTTATGTACAACTTCTTTTTTTTTTTTTGTTACATTGAAAAAAAGATTAGAATAAGAAAAAGAAGTTAGATAGTAAAGGATAGAAAGATGTGAAATATATAGTGTGAAAAAAGAAAACGAGTAAATGAAGAAAGTTGAGAGAGAAAATAGAGAAAATAAAATAAAATAAAAGAAAAGGAGATCATTATTTATAATCTTGACCAACCCTCGTGCTTCTCAAGCACCCAGAAAAGAAACCTGCTTGATCGATACGACACCCAACAGTGAACAGTGGCGCACATCCACAAAATGCATTATAGATGTTCCTTTGGGCTGCTCCAATAGCTGCTTCCCCGTGCCATGAATCTACCAACTGGAGGGATTCAAATGTAGATCATAGTCCAAGCAGCACATCTTAACTTACCATCTTTCATTGGGTCCAAAGCCTAGAACACTGGCAGTGTGAGAGTCTTTTTTACCAAAAGGCCTGCAGCAACTTGCCACTATTAAGGGCAATACATTGCAGTCTTGTCAGTGATACCCAGATTCAGCACCCCTCTTCCACACCAAAATGGAAACTAATCTTGCAGCTACTAATCTCAATTTACAATAGATTTTACTGACATTTCATATATTCCTTTGCACATTGGTCAAAATGGGAACACTGCATTATTATTTCATGGGTGCCACAACCCCTTCTCTCCCTCCCCTTTGGTTGTCAGTGACTACCATCCAGGAACCTCTTGTGCTTAAGTCATAAAATATCGATGTTTCATTTATCTTTGAGATTCTTGCTCAAATTGATTTTTTGAAACGAGTGATGTGGTACAAATTGATTAATTGAAGTAATTTAAATTAATTAAAACCCATTCATTTGCATATTAACAAATAAACAAAAGGTCAGTCATAATTGGTGCAGCTGAATAGCTTTATGATTCAAATTAAAATGCAAGCAGCATCCGTGCTGCTAAAAGGTTTAAAAAAAAAATCACAATATGCCACTTAGCACGTTTATCACAAATACACAACAAATTGCCTGTATTATCCTAGTTTTAATACAGGTAGCTTAAAATATATATCGCAGTCCAGATAATAACCCATCCTAAAATTGAACACTGCCAAGTCAGATGGCAACAATCAGCAGAGTCTAATCATGTCTCCTTAACATGCATTGGCATCATCACCAGCCCACCAACATCCTAAATAGTAATTTAATCCCAAAGACATGACTGAATTAAATCTAGATGAGTTTCCAGAAAGATGCATGAAATTACTAAATCACTTTTCAGCCTTAGAATGCCCAATGGGTTTTGGGTAAATTGAAAGAAAATACCCTTTGAGGTGGCTTGGAAGCTCCTTTGGAAGCTCCATCCCAATGGGGCCCATGTTCTCTCACAACCTGCTCAAGCATGCTGCTCTACTACTGAAAGGTTGCTGTGGCTATCACAGCACGGTCATAGACAAATGGCTACTGTCAAGCAAGTAATGATTGAAAGAGAAAATTAGGAACATACTGTCCCAAAACAATAGCAGTCATAACAACAAAGCAGATACTTAATAGCACTGCTTCTATCTACAGTAAGTGTGTTCAGTGTTCCGAAAAACGCATGGAATCATGCGATTTGTCATTAGTCATAAAGAAAAAGCACTGGCTGTATAAACTGTCTATAAATTCTTATCTTTATTCATAATTTACATGTAAAAATATCTAATCTGAGGATAGGGGGTGCCAGGTAGCGGGAGAGTGGGGTGTAATAGCGAGAGGGGGGCAGATGCGAGTGGGAGCCAGGGGAGAGATGTTCTCGGCTGTTGTGCTCACACAGACTCGTGCCTCATCCGCAGCCAGAATCGAACCCGGGTCCCCGGCGCCGTAAGCGCTGCTGAACCACCACTGAACCGCGCGATGCCCCCCCCCCCCGAGTGTCCCATCCCCGCCTGGGGACACCGGCGGCCCCATCCCCACAGCCAGCGAGGAGAAGCAGCGGCAACTCCGGCCCAAACTTGCTCCAACTCCCGAGGAACCCGCTCCCCGACGTGCCAGGGACCGCCAGCCGCACCCTCCGCAGTGGCCGCCGGCCAACCCCCCCAAATGTTCTTAACAAGTCAGCATATTTCTAATCCATTATTGTTAAACTAGAATTGATCCAACCACAGGATAATTACCATGGGCGTTACCATGAATCTTTTTCCAGAAAGTACCAAACATCCTACCTGATGGTTGTGCTAGTTCATGATAGGCAATGATATCCTGAGCCTCCTTCAAGTCGGAGACTAAAGTCACCAGATGCTCGCCTGTGAATTTGTCAGCTCCATATACAGCATTATGCTCCCAGTCGGTCCAGAAGATATCATCCTAAAATAGGATTTCAACATTCAGATCAACCAAATACAATGAATTCATCACCGTGAGTCACCTTTGTCCAATGGTAAGTTCTGTTCTTTGCACCAAATAATAGGCAATAACCTAGCCATTTATGGACTTTGTAGCCAGAATTTGCCATATTTAGGACAAAATTCAATTCCGACAATAAATGAAACACTAGTCACAGGAAATCTAAAATAAAGACAATGTGCTGGAAGTGCAGGTTAGGCAACAAACATGGAATGAAAAAGTTAGGATTTGTGGTTAAAGACCACAAGTGTTTTCAGGTTGTGTTTTTATTGCAAGCCATGTTCAGGCACACATTGCAAACAAAGCCAAGAGAAGAAGGACCATTGTCCGTGTGTTGTAGTGGCAGTTTCATTAACAGATCACCTGCACCCGTGTTCCTATAGAAGGCAGCAAGTTTCTGCCAAAGTCTCATGCATCCAAACAAGGCACTCAATTTACTATGAATACCATCACCCCTGCTCCTACCAAAATTCAAACTGCTCTCCTTTACCTCAGGTTCTACCTACCTCAAACATGGATACACCAAAAGGATGAGCAAGATATTCATGTGAAGAAAGCACAGTTCTTCTATCCTCTCCAACCATGTTCACACTTGACAATGTGTGCAGCTTTGAGTCAACCCAATAAAGTCGATTTTTCACACGATCTGTGGTAAGTTGGAATAAATAAACCAGGCTCCAAGGTTTGGACTCTCACGTCTACTTTCATACATACAAATCTACTCACCAATTGCAATGGCATTTGGCCACTGAATGCCTCTGGTCACAAGGAGTTTGCGATCAATACCATTCATTCCTGCTTTTTCAATTACTGCTGGTTCACCCCGGTCTGCCCAATACATATACCTTAAGTATAAAGTGCAAATTTAAAGAGCACATCAATACTTCATAATTGATTTAGTATATTGTACTGCAATTAAAATTAAGGTACCCCGTCTAGCTAGGCAGACTTTTATAACAGTAACTGTACTTTGCAATGTCTTAAGATTGCAAGAATAAATTGGTGCTTGCACACATAACGCAAGATGTCTCAGCTCAATTTTTCTAAAAAATACATTAAACTCCAATGCAAATCAAAATGAATGCATTCTCCAGCTTAGCATGATTTAAATAGAACAGGCTTGTTGGCCTCCATTAGAAATATGCCCAAAATAGCTATAGATCAAAGAAAACCTCGAGGGGAAGGCTCGACGATGATTGCTATTCTGTTTATTCCTGTGTCAATAGAGACAATGCTCTGGCATTAGGGCACATGTTAGTTTCAGCTGGAATTGTATGCATCCTTGTTATAGAAATGATGAGTCAATGGTTACAGTGCAGGCAATTATTTGGTCAATATCATATTTATGCCAGTTTAGCAGCAATTCATTTAGAAACATTCAACTTTTGCACATTTCGGCAAATTCTCAGATGCATTAATTAGCTTGATTGTTAATACCAAATCTGCTTCAATACTATGGAGGGAAATTAAAATGGATGGTAAAATGTTTCACCTCAGTGATCAGAATCAATGTAATTGGAAATATTTAAAGAGGCATACAAAATGTGCCAAGAAACAAAATACAGCAGCTTCTGTAAACACCTGTAACAAGTACAAAAGTGCTGCAAATCAGTTTTAAGTATTCACTCTGCATAATTAGAATTTGGTTATCAGAGCTAAAAGCTTTAATTAAAAAGAATATTCATCTGGCCCACTGTACTATATCATATGGTATATTAAAAACAAGCTTCATACCCAGATAGTGGATCAACTGCTACAGAGGCTGGCTCCCTCAAGTTGCTGTCAAACAGAGTCTTCATTCTTTTTCCATCAAAGCTTGCCACAGAAATGGTTCTAGCACCCATGTCTGTCCAGTATATGTTGTTATAAATCCAGTCCACTGCAATCCTCACATGAATACGAATGTTGTTTACAATTCTGGAAGAGTCAGCTTTTCCTTTGTGGCCATCCATTAGCATACTGAAGGAGTTAATGATTAAATCATTACTTCATACAAACATCAAGAAAATTTAAGCTGATCATGTTTATTCATCCACCAACTATGTGCATTAAAAAATCTTTAAACACCCCAAATCTGTAGATGAATGAACACAAATTGTTTGCATAATTGTGTAGAAAGCACCATTAACATGGTGCTTGTTTTTGTTAAAACTCCATTCCATAATTAAAGACAATTGACTCACCCCTACCCTCTCAAGAATAGGAGAAAAATTTAAGCCAATGCAATCAGTTTCTTATTTACCGACGTGCCACTGAATATTGTCCAGGTCAGTTTACATCATGGATATGACAATTAAAAAATACTAGCCAAAATTAAATACAAAACTTCAAGATTAGTACAATTAAAATACCAATAACATTACTTTGTTACAAATTTAAATAAACTAAATATCGAAATGTGCACCAAATCCAAACCATTTTGGCTACATACCAGAGTATTGGCAATTGTTTCAGCTCGTGTTTCTAAATTGGAGACAGTTTTGCACACAGACAGCTACAAGAGGTCATCAAGGTGAATTTTGCATTGAATTACCTAAAGATTGCTTGCTCTCCCAAGTCAGCCCAGAAGATTCTCTTCTCTGCAACATCAGCATCGAGTGCCACAGCGTTTCTCAGGTGGGCAAGCACCTGTCTATACTCTTTGTGACGCAATCCCAGCATCCTGATTTCATGGCGATTGGTGAAGACCAAGTAAGGTTGTTCACCTACAAAACGTAGATCTTTAAATATAGAAAATTGTCTAATGAAAGCTTCAATACATTGACACTCACCTTGGGACCAAAGTATTTTCTCCTTTGAGAATTCAGATAAAAGCAACTCGAGAAATCAGTGAAGTGACAAATTAAATTAAATGGGTTGTTAAATTTTAGTCCCAAAGACCTTCCACTTGCTCTGCAGACATCAGTTAACTGAAATGCAAATTCAAAGTGTTTTACAGAATATTGAAAAGTGTCCGAGGTATTTATTCCTATATTGTTTTGCAATTGGAGACTGATGTACCCCTAAAATATTTGCATAATTGCATAATTCCTCAAAAGATCGTGATGGGTAAAGTTCATTTCAAAGACATTGCAAGCTAACTATTTTGTGACATTAACCCTTTAACTTATGAAATGTCAATCCTTGCTGTACTGAATGAGAAAATGCTGATGTTTGAATCAACCTAATATAGAGTTAAAGCCAGGAGACAGATGGACAAAATTAGTGTTGATCTTGGAGGCGAAGTATACATTGCTAAAGAGGACATTTCCCCCACAGTCAGAGTCATTCTCAGATGGGGTACCAATTTGTGCAGAGTGATAATTCAAGAGATAGCCAAATTGCTTAACTTAGTCAGTAATTAGTCAGTAGGCCAGGAATCTAGCGATTAGAAATGATCAAAAGCAATGCCCTCCGATTACCGAAAAAGATTGAAAATTGCCTATGACAAGAGCCATTTCAGAAGTTGTACAAAACTGAGGAAATGTTTACCTAACATTCAATGTTATCAGAGAGCTGAATGTTGGCTGGGTTAATAATATAATTTACAGTGGATAAAGATGAGCACTGCACTGATTATTCAAGGTTTGACTATTCTAGTGAAACCATAAAAAATGGTTTAGACTACATGAGTAGAACCAGCATAAACTCTTAGTTGACACAAAAAATCCATAGAGGAATGAAGCTGCATCATATAGCTGGAATAGAATATGGGACAATGTGTTAGCTTATTCAGTAGAGGTTATTTTTGAGCAATGTAAAGCTTTGGTATTTTAGTCTACCATAGATCCTCGAAGTACATTCAAATCTCAGAGAAGCTAACAGGAGCCAAAAGGAAAATGAGGCAAAAGATCGGTCATTAGCATATGAATGGCAGATCAGAAGAGGGACTGATGCCCTCTGCATTCATATGTTGATATATGGACAGAAAACTACCCCACTAAACACTAGTTTGGCCAAAATTCCAACTGTAGGCAAAACATGGAAATCCAGCACAGGTATGCTGTAGAAAGTGATTTTTAGTCCAGGATATGTATTTATATTAACCAAGGATCTTAATTTACTCTGTAGCTCTTGGATCTGTCTATCTAATATAGCCTACTATAAAGCAGAAATTGCATAAAATAGATTCATGCAACGTTCTGAAATGTTGCGTCAGTGGGCCCCTTAAGTATCAAATAGTTTGCAAGGCCCTTAAGTAAGTAAGTTTATTGGCCAAGTATTGACATACAAGCTATTTGCCTTGGTGCCTCACCCACAAAGGGGGGGGGGGGGGGGGGGGGGGGGGGGGGGGAAGAGAACAAGTGATGCTCTGGCCATCAGAAGCCAGTGAGGTTTAGAACTTTGTTTACTTGCAAGCTATTTTGTTGGTTCACATGCTTGATCAATGGTGTTTTATCATTAATGTTTTATTATTATTAATGTTTAGTGTTTTCCAAGTCATTCGTATCTGTCACTGTGTCATGTTGTTACTTGTGGGTGAGGCACCAAGGCAAATAGCTTGTATGTCAATACTTGGCCAATAAACTTACTTACTTAAGGGCCTTGCAAACTATTTGATACTTAAGGGGCCCACTGACGCAACATTTCAGAAACTGTCTTCGACACTCGCCTGGAAAAAACACACACATACACGTGACCTCATAGGACCTCCTAGGACCACGTGTCGACCATGCTGAGAGTTTGAGTCGAGGCCAAACTCTTCTAAACTCACAGATTAGGTCGCCGCAGTGGGACAGCCCCTTTAAGGGTACTGATCATCAAGTACACCTGTGCTAAGATTAATAGGATTGAACGTTTTCTGCAAAACAGAACAATTACAAGTTGGAAGCGCCCTGTTGCAGCGGAATGCACAAACAAGCAACTGCAGATGCTGGTTTACAAGAGACAGTGCTGGAGTAACTCAGCAGGAGCAGCAGCATCTCAGGAGAAAATGGATAGGTGATATTTCAGATCAGAATTCTGAACGATCGCGCAGAGGGAGAACAAGGAGGGAAGAGACGGAGACTAAGAATTTGCCTCCATCACAGTGAGGATGTGCTTGGTGAACTCACTGTGGTGGATGTTTAATTTGTGTTTATTGTATGTTTTGTTTTTATTGGTTCTGTGTATGACTGCAGGCAACATAATTTTGTTCAGACCGAAAGGTCTGAATGACAATAAAGGAATCTAATCCTAAAAACTATTCAAGTTCTCCCGAGATGCCGCCTAACCTGCCGAGCTACTCTGGCACTGTCTTCCTCCTGTTGCTGTGGATACAACTTGCAACTTTCAGCCTAAATACCAAAAACACCAAATGCCAGCCTGCTGGAGGAACTCGGGCCATTTCTGATGCAAGGTCTCAGTCTAAGAAACAAAGTTTCTCCAGCAGTTTTTGCTTCAGATTCAAGCACCTGCGGTTGTGTCACAAAATCTACCAAGCCTATTGTGACCAATACAGTTAGAACAAAGCTTTCATCTTTGGTGAAGTGCAAATCTAAAACTGTCAATGTTTACTCTTGGGCAGCACAGTGGTAGATTTGCTGCCTCACAGCGCCGGTGACCCTGGTTCGATTCTGACTACAGGTGAGGTGCATGGACTTTGTACGTTCTTCCTGTCTAGTGATCAGTGGGGTGCCTCAAGGCTCTGTGCTGGGACCCCAGTTATTTACAATATTGATTAACGATTTAGATGAGGGAATTAAATGTAACATCTCCAAGTTTGCGAATGACACAAACTGGGTGGCAGTGTGAGCTGTGAGGAGGATGCTATGAGTCTGCGGGGTGACTTGGATAGGTTGGGTGAGTGGGCAGATGCATTGCAGATGCAGTATAATGTAGAAAAATGTGAGATTATCCACTATGGCGTCAAGAACAGGAAGGCAGATTATTATCTGAACGTCATAGGAGAAGGGGACGTGCAACGAGACCTGGGTGTCCTTGTACATCAGTCACTGAAAGTAAGCATGCAGGTACAGCAGGCAGTGAAGAAAACAAATGGCACGTTGGCCTTCATAGCGAGAGGATTTGAGTATAGGAGCAAGGAGGTCCTATTGCAGTTGTACAGGGCCCTGGTGAGACCACACCTGGAATATTGTGTGCAGTTTTGGTCTCCTAATTTGAGGAAGGATATTCTTGCTATTGAGGGAGTGCAGTGTGGGTTCACCAGGTTAATTCCCAGGATGGCGGGACTGACATATGATAAAATAATGGGTCGACTGGGCTTGTATTCACTGGAATTTAGAAGGACGAGAGGGGATCCGAGGGGAGAATAGAAATGTATAACATTATGGAATCGGACAGACTAGATGCAGGAAAAATGTTCCCAATGTTTGGGGAGTCCAGAACCAGGGGTCACAGTTTAAGAATGAAGGGTAGGCCATTCAGGACTGAGATGAGGAAAAACTTTTTCACCCAGAGTTGTGAATCTGTAGAATTCTCCACTACAGAAATCCGTGGTGGCCAATTCACTGGATGTTCAAGAGTTAGATTTAGCTCTTAGGGCTAAAGTTATCAAGGGATATGGGGAAAAAGCAGGAACGGGGTACTGATTTTGGATGATCAACCATGATCATATTGAATGGCTGTTCTGGATTGAAGGGCTGAATGGCCTACTCCTGCACCTATTGTCTATGTTTCAATGTTTCCCCGATCGCGTGGGTTTTCTCCAGGTGCTCCGGTTTCCTGCCACTTTCCAAAGACATGCAAGTTTGTAGGTTAATTGGCTTCTGTAAATTGTTCCTGGTGTGTAGGGTAGAACAAGTGCACTAGTCAGCATGGACTTGGTGAGGGTCCTGTTTCCACGCAGCATCTCTAAATAACACTATTCCTTGAGTTTTAAATTAACACTTACCTACAGCTTTGCAAGTTCCATTGACTGGATCAGTACGATATCCACTTTGGCATTCACACACAAAGCTGCCCTCCAAATTGATGCACTGTTGACTGCAGATTCCAGGATCTTCACATTCATCAACATCTGTGATTAAAACACCAGTTGCCTTGAGGTTTTATAGAATGGGTGACCAATCACTTGTGGAAGAGATGAGAACCAACTTACCAATGCAGGTTGTCTTGTTTAATTTGAAACCTACAGGACAATCACATTCATAGCCAATGACCAGATCCTTGCAGATGTGAGAACAGCCACCTTTGTTCACCAGGCATTCATTTACATCTGAAAAACAGTTTTCTATTAACACACTACATCTCCCTGATGAATCACTAGCAAAATAAATTGCTCTTTGAAGTTTCCACAGGGGAATTCATTATTAACCATTAAATACTGCGGAGAATTATAGGTAAACCTCAAAAGGCTTCCAAAGGATCCAATTGCCATCTGCTCTACATTTCTCCTCACTGATGAAAGGATATTGTAGAGCTAGGCACTAAATTATAAAAAAAAAGTGAATAAATAATCATTTATGTGCTCACCTGTGCAGTCCAGGCAAAATTTACATCCAAACTCTTCCAACAATGCTCAGTGATAGTTTCAAAATCCCACACCAAACGAGTAATTAGTAATGTGTTCAAAAGGGAACTGCAGATGCTGGAATATCGAAGGTACACAAAATTACTGGGGAAACTCAGCGGGTGCAGCAGCATCTATCGAGCGAAGGAAATAGGCGACGGAGGGTTATTCAAGAAGGGTTTCGGCCCGAAACGTCGCCTATTTCCTTCGCTCCATAGATGCTGCTGCACCCGCTGAGTTTCCCCAGTAATTTTGTGTACCTTTGAGTAATTAGTAATGATACATTTCATTTTTTAATAAATTTATAACATATACACTTAACTGCATTAATCAATGCCAACATCTACTTGTTTCAAGGATAAGACCAAGAGTTAAAATCAAGACCATAGAGCATCTCGTAAAAAGCACAAATTAATTGAATTTAACTTATGGAGTGTCAAAGCACTTGTTGTTTCCTGTGTGTCAAGTGCATTGAACTGTTGGGGAATGTTTAAAACCAGAACACCAGCAATTAAAGCTTTGCACCATAACCAGTTCACTGCTTACTACATTCTTTGGTAGGCTCATCGCTCCGATCCAAGCAGTCCTGATGTTGATTGCACACTTTTGTTATATTAATACATTCTCCACTTCCACATATGAAGTCGTTGGGTCCTGTGCACTCTGCAGCTGGAGAAAAGCAAGTTTATTGCAGCAAAATAAAAGGTAATCTTACAATTTACCAAAATAAGTTGTGCACTTACCACTTTGACAGCCAGATTCATCACTGCCATCAGGGCAGTCCCTCTGTCCGTTACATCTCCTGCGATTCTGAATGCAGACACCATCACCACATCTGAAGTGATTTGGTCGACACGTACGAGGAGCTGCAAAATAAAACTAGCTCAATGTGGGCATTCCATCAAGTTCAAAACACTACATCCAAATCAAAATCACTGCGAGTTAACCCCATCCAAAAATCAGACTTTGGTGTCTCAACACAAACTGCAGCAAGAACAAAGTCTTTGTTCCCTGCTTTGTTTTCACCTTTTTGTTCCCACCCCCTTAGCTAGTAGTTTCTCCTGAACCGAACTGTTCTTAAATACCAAAAGAAGAGGTAGTTACTTACGGCAATTAATTTCATCACTTCCATCCTTGCAGTCGGTATCTCCATCACAGATCCAATGAGTATGGATGCATTCACCTGAACCACATTTAATTTCACTCAGAGAGCAAGTCAGAGGAGGATGGATGTGTTCACACCGACCCAGGGATTCGTCAGACTGATCAACACAATCAGCATTGCCATCACATACCCAACTCAATGGGATGCATTCTGAACTATTGCAGCGAAATTCATGTGAGCCACAGGAAAGTGGAGCACAACCTTTCTCATCACTTCCATCACCACAGTCATCATCACCATTACATACAAAAGCTTTGGATATGCATCGGCCACCGGAGCAGATAAATTCTGTTGGACTGCAAGAAAGAATACCTGGAACAATTTTTTAGAAAAGCAGTGTAATTTTATCATGGAGTAATTCAAAATTTCAAAATTAGAATTAAGTAAAAGAACAGTTACATTGCTAGCACCCCGACCCCCTTCACTACTGACTGTCTTTTACAGTTGTGACAAAAGGTCAGACTCAAAACATTTACTCAAAAAATAGCTGCCACCTCATTGACTATGCTTTTCTAGCATTTTTACTTTAATTTACATTTAAAATCACAAATGGAAATTTTACACTAAATGCCAGACACTTGGATATCAAACTATGTTTTGGACTTTGAGTCTGAAGGGTCTCAACCCAAAACAACACCTATTCCTTTTCTCCAGATGCTGCCTGACACTGCTGAGTTACTCCAGCTTTGTGTGTCTAAGGTTTTATTCCAAGCCCTTACCACAATTCTCCTCATCATTGCCATTACCACAATCCTTTTTTCCATCGCATTTCCAAGAAAGAGGAATGCATTGATGAGATCCAGGGCCACAGCTGGTTTCATGGATTTGGCAAATCTCTTTGTCTGAAATAAAAAGCCATTTGTATGAACATGCACATCAGACGGAAAAAGCAATTTGCATTGTTTAACATTGCACTTGGCCTTGACATCACCATTACACCTCATGAAACATATTAAGGATTTTACAGTAAGAATCAATTGGAAATTTAAAACTACAGATTACAGCAAGACAAAACTATGCTGAAATGAGGAATCACTGGCAGCAAATTTCCATATTTAACTGCACTTTTAAGATCACTGTCAAATTTCTATCAAGACTGGTAAATCACCAAAAGTTGAACATGCAAATTTTCTGAATTACATCACAAACCAAGACACCGCATTTAAAAAAAGGTGTTTTTTTTTTACAATACCCAGTTAAAATCAGGTTACATAGGTACATTTAGGAAAATACTTACGGCAGACCTCTGAATTTTCATCAGATCCATCCTCACAATCAGCTTTACCATCACATTGCCATCTGTTAGGCACACATTGTCCACTGAGGCATACAAAGTCAGATGAGGTGCAAGTCACAATAGCTGAAGACAAACAGAAGCATTCAATCCACATTTATTCCATAAAATACATTCCACAGACTACAACTAATGACCAATGACACTCAAAGGGATTTTGGTTCCTAGAATTGTGAAGTGGGTCTTAAGTTTTGCTTGGAGCCCAAGTTGAATAGGACTGTGGATGAAGATAATTTAGTCAAAGCTATTCAGCTACAAATAGGAAGGCGGCATGTTATGCAGAATGAGTGGACAACTCTTCACATTACACTGAAGTCGTCTATGTGTTACCAGTACTGCTTCCCATTGCCTGGCAAGATGAATACAGACAAGGGGTCCAATTAACAAAGTTAATGGAAGTAGACATTGTAACATGCAGGGAAGAGGGATTATGGATCAGGTACAAACATCAAGGCATCATGCTCGGCACAGACATTGCCGGATGAAGAGCCCATTTCTGTGCTGTACTGTTTTGTGCTCTATGTTCTGTGACATTCCTTGGTTGGGGATTTCATGGAATTAAAGTTACATTTGGTTAAATTTCAAGTGGTTAGTAGATTACTCGTTTACCTCTTCCACAGTAATGTCCATCTACCAGTATCATGCTAGAAGGACACACACAGGTAGATTTTTCTGAATAAACTCTAATTTGAGGTGCAGGCATACACAGGTATTCACAAGTTCTGCTCTTTGAATCCACCTTGCACCAGTTTCGTCCTACAAAAGAACCAACCACTTTAATTTGCAGTATATAGCAAACCGAACATTTCCAAAGTTCAAGGTATTGCCCAACAAAATGTTTTGCTGATATTGGCTGTTACATTAAGATTATAGCCAATTTACAGCATTTGACAAACTATTGAGTCAGGCTATTTATAACTTAGTTATATTAGCAAAAGGCTATGCACCCATAACTTGTAACAAAATAAAGGAATAATGTGCTCTTGCAGCCATGTCTACAAACCAAAGCAAGATAGGATACCACTATCTTCTATATTACTAAATCTCTGATTTTGACCGCTTTTGGCCGACTGTGCTGCGATTTCCAAGAGAACGCCCAATTGTTTGCCTCGCCTTTAACAAATTTGTGGTCACAAAATGAATTTTGGTTGTCGGGTGTCTGCAGCCCAATTGTTTGCCTCGCCTTTTTTAACAAGTTTGTGTTCACAAAATGAATTTTGGTTGTCGGGTGTCTGCAGCCCAATTGTTTGCCTTGGCTTGGCTTTTAAAATCGTTGCAACAGTTGGATGCCTGCCTAAGCATCCATATGGCCCACAATGTCTATACTAGCCCTCTGGAAACCAGTACCTTCAGCCCGCAACACCCATACTAGCGAAACAGACAGCCCCCCGCACTGGCGAGCAGTATTGGAATTGGTGGAGAGGTGGAATATTGCGTTGGTGACCAGCCCTACCGTGTGATGCTGGGACCCAACGGGTCCCACTTAGTCTAGTTGAGGTCTAAAATCCTCACCAAAACCCATTTAAAATCAAAATCAATTCTCATTTGGACTTTGCATATAATAAACCACTTGCCTGATGGCTGCATTGAATCATGATAAACAATAAGATCTTGAGGTCTATTCAGCTTAGAGATCACCGTTACAAGGTCTTGTCCATTGAACTTGTTAGCTTCATAGATGGCTTCATTCTTCCTATCAATCCAAAAGACATTATCCTAGAGAAGACATTTTCCAGTTACTTCAAGGACATTATCCAAAATATCAAGCGAACCTTGTACATGCAAATTTACTTGAGTAATAGTTTATTGCACAAGTTTTATTACCCATGTAGATCAAAATCAGAATGCTTAAGATTAAGTTAAAATAATGGAGCATAGATCATTAAGGGGCTACACAATGAAGACATTTGCAAGAACCAAACTGCTCAATGTACAAGATGTATAGGAAGGAATTCCCAATGCCGGTTTATACTGAAGATAGACACAAAAAGCCAGAGTAACTCAGTGGGTCAGGCAGCATCTCAGGAGAAAAGTAATGGATAACGTTTCAGGTCGAGACCCTTCTTCAGACTGAGAGTCAGAGGATCCATTCCTATCCTTCAGAGATGTTGCCTGAGTTACTCTGACTTTGTCTGCTCAATGTACGAGTCTAGTTGCAAATTCTACTCAAATCGCAACATGGTATTGGAGTTACTTTTAAATCACAACCTCCAGAGAACCGTTTAAAGCACTACCCCATCATACAATTGTCAGGAAACCACAGCATGCCAATTGGTTTTCCAAACTGAATTTGCACAATTTTAAAGGTCAAAGACAGACCCTTCAAATCACCTTGAAATAAATGAAATGATTACTTCTAGAAGTGGAACATTTGGCTCTGGACAGCTTAATGCTCCTACTTATGCTTCCTCCCCACAGGGAGGCATTGCCAATATCATTGCCAATCAAGTCTGGTCTTGGTCCAGAAACAGTGCTGCCTTCAGAGCAGTCATTTGAAGATGCAAAACATGGCATTTTTTAAAAACTAGATTGTTGTTAACCAATATCAACACACACCTTCAAGTGAGAAAATAAAGATAACCCACGATTTCAGCCATGTAACACAACCTCCTCTAGTCTGTGGTACACAAAAATGCTGGAGAAACTCAGCTGGTGCAGCAGCATCTATGGAGCGAAGAAAATAGGCAACGTTTCGGGCCGAAACCCTTCTTCAGACCCGAAGGTTTCGGCCCGAAACGTTGCCTATTTCCTTCGCTCCATAGATGCTGCTGCACCCGCTGAGTTTCTCCAGCATTTTTGTGTACCTTCGATTTTCCAGCATCTGCAGTTCCTTCTTAAACACTCCTCTAGTCTGTTATTGCTCTAATGACTTTCATAGTTAGTAGAAAGAGATTACATATCACTATTTGCAGTGGATGATGCTTCAATTTTATAACAAGCTTCGAATATCTTTAGCCTAAAATGTTATACACAAAGCATATAGTATTTATTCACAAAAATCTACTTTGCATAGTACATCTCGACCCAATCCCCCACTAGCACACAGGATTGCCAACATTCAAACTTGCCTGAAATACAGAAAGTGCCAAAGGATGAGCAAGAAATTCCCGCGAATGCAGCACTGTGATTCTATCCTGACCACGCAGATCAATGCTGGACAATGTGTGCAGCTTGGAATCAACCCAGTAAACACGGCTTTTCACAAGATCTGGCAAGAGAGGGCAAGAGCACATTCATTGGGTGTCAATGCAGAGGCTTAAAACAAGTTGGTTTCATAGAAATACTCACCAAGTGCAATGCTATTAGGCCAATGAATCTCTTTGGTAACCAGAGGTTGGCGATCACCACCATTCATTCCTGATTTTTCTATCTTTGCTGGTTCACCACAGTCTGACCAGTAAACAAACCTTTAAAGCATATCAGAAGATGGTTCTATATTAAAATATCAAACCTTTGACGTTTGCACAAATTCAGAAAGATGCACCTTACTTCAACGTATTTATATACATTAAGAGCAGGCCATTCAGTCCTTGAGCATTCTTTACCATGGATAAAGAGCCCAGCCACTTCAAGTATCTACATGAAAAAATGTAGAAGCTTGCTCTACAACTGAAAGAATTGTTAACAAAACATTTTAGTTGAATATTAAATGAGTGACCCATTAAATTCAAGGGAATCACTGCTTTCAACTGGCAGCAACTTAATTCACCTCTGATTTATCCAACTTAAGTTTTACAGGAACTTAAGAGTTACACTGAATAGAGACACAAAAAGCTGGAGTGACTGAGCGGGCGAGGCAGCATCTCTGGAGAGAAGGAATGGGTGATGTTTCAGGTCAAGACCCTTCTCCTGTCCCGCTGAGTTACTCAAGCGTTTTGTGTCTATCTTCGGTTAAGGGTTACACTATTACTTTCAGTGTAGATTTGGAAGTTACACCAACATGTTCATTTGAGCATATGGTTTGGTAGCCAGATCAAGTGGTAAAACTAGGTTAGGTTTTTTATTTATTTATTTATAATTCAGACACATTTGCAATCAGCTAAAGTATGAGTTCTATTGTTTTTGACTTCTACACACATTCTAGTACAATATCCACCTTTCCCTATTTCTATGCTGCATTCTACACACTGATTAATGTAGAATCAAGTTTGGTATACCAAGTACAGCTGCCAACAAATTTCACAACAAATTTTAAAATTATTGCGTTTAATGTATTCAAGCACAAATTATGGGTGAAAAGGTCTGTACCCTGATAGCGGATCAACTGCAATAGAACTTGGCTCCTTCAGGTCAGTATCGAAGAGGGTTAGTCTTTTGCTCCCATTAAAAGTAGCTGCAGATATTGTTTTTGTACCACGGTCAGTCCAGAAGAGATGCTTGTAAACCCAGTCCACAGCAATCCCCATGGGGGTGTCGATATTCCTGACCACCAAAGAAACACCAGCTCCACTTTTCCATGTATTGATGGGTGCACTAAACAGGAAAATTTAAACAGATTAAACCAGATAGGAATAATTTCAATGAACAATTGTTTTATCTGCATAAAGAGCACCTTGTTATTATGCCAGCAATTAATGGGAAGACATGCAAAATTGGCATTGAATGGTACATAATGCACAAACACACTACTTGAGAATCAAACCACTAATGTCAAGGACGCAAAGTATTGAGTAATCAATGGTGCTAGAGTAACTTGGCGGGTCAGGCAATAGCTCTGGAGGAAACGGATAGGTGATGATTCGGGTCAGGACCCGACTTCAGACTGACGCGAAGAGTTGCCTATTCATGCCCTACAGGAGATGCTGCCTGACCCACTAAACTACTCCAGCGCTTTGCTTTACTCAAGACCCTGGCATCAGCAGTTCTTATGTCTGTAAGAGTGTCAAGGATAGCTGTGCCACACCAGGTAGGGAGGGGGGTGGGTGTTAAGGAGGGAGCTAAACTGATGGTCATTCGTAAAATAAAATTCAATATCCACTATACGTTAACCAGTGCTTGATTCATGCCAAAAGCTCCATCTGGTTGCTCTATAAATACAAGTTTGTGTTCGTCTAGGATTCAATAGTTTAAATACCTGAAGATAGCCTTCTGATCCAAGTCAGCCCAGAAGATAATCTGTTCTGCAATGTCAGCATCCAGTGCTACAGCATTTCTCAGCTGCACTGCCAACTCTGCATACTTCTGGTGACGTAGACCCAGCTTCCGGATGTCATGGTGAGTCGCGAAGATTAAATAAGGCTCGTTCCCTGTGATAATTTAAAAATAATTGAATTAAAGATTTGATGCTGTGCAAACCAATGTAGATAAGTGCATGAAAGGTCAAACGGCATTTTTTTTTAAATTAGAAAGTCAAATCTGCTGTATTAGTACTGTAATTTGGTAGATACAACGTTGCATGTATATCAAGCATGATTCTTAGCCAGCCCTAAACTAGATAGCAGATTTAATTTGCTAAGCATCTTTGTTTAAAAGTAATGTTCATCCTGTGCAAGAACAAAAGCTCAAGAACTTTTAACACTAAGGTAGAAAATAGGAAATTATAATCAAAAAGCTGGTTAAAAAAAAAATTTAAAAAAAAAAATCAGGTTTGAGTCAACCCAAGTTAAAAAAAACTTAAATTCAAAGAGCTGGGTAAGCGCTTACAACTTCCATTACATGGTGAATTTGGACGTACCGCCATCTGCTTATTTTGACTTCCCTGAAGATCAATACATTTGTCCAATTCAAGAAAAAGGGTTAAAATGAATCAACTACTACAAACAATCATTCCAGTGAATGGAAACAGTGCCCCATGGAACTTTATATTACAAGGCTTCCTCCCGCACCTAAATTGTATCAAATACTTAAATTGTTCAAATAGTATGTTGTCCAAATATGGACAACTATCCATAGCTAGAAACAAATTAAAACAACAAATTAACTGATGTTGATCAAGGCCAGTTTCAGGATTTGAAGCTACCTATATCAGTTTAAGTTGCACTTACCAACTGCTTTGCAAATCCCAGTGGCTGGATCCATTCGATATCCTTGATGACATTCACATTTGTAACTTCCTTCCAAATTAATGCAAATTTGACTGCATGTTGCAGGAGTTTGACATTCATCAATGTCTGAAGGTAGATAAACATTGTTTGACTCGATTCTTTTTAGACGTTGAAATTTTGTAAAAGCATGTTCACAAACAACTTACCTATGCAGTCCCTTGCAAACAGTCTAAAGCCCACAGGGCATCCACATTTGTACCCAATGAAGAGATCTATGCAGGTATGAGAACAACCTCCATTGTTCATTAAACATTCATTTATATCTGCAGAAACAATAAAGTCAGGTAATTGCTCACTTGCTCTTCCTGATGCAATGTGCATTTATACGTCCCTCAAAACTGGTGGGAAATTCTGGTAATCCAGGCCAAATGCAAACTACTCTGGGATAGTTTGTTGTTTAATGATGAGTCCTATTTAAATAATTCAATTTGGCAGCTCCTGGCTAGGTCACCATTTGCAAATTGTCCAAGTTAGTGCCTGCAGTAAACTATCTCAAATCATCCTCAGTAACATATATACATAGACAATAGGTGCAGAAGTAGGCCATTCGGCCCTTCGAGCCAGCACCGCCATTCAATGTGATCATGGCTGATCATCCACAACCAGTACCCCATTCCTGCCTTATCCCCATACCCCTTGATTCCGCAAGCCCTAAGAGTTCTATCTAACTCTCTTTTGAATGCATCCAGTGAATCGGCCTCCACTGCCTTCTGAGGCAGAGAATTCCACAAATTCACAACTATGTGAATAAGTTTTTCCTCATCTCAGTTCTAAATGTCCCACCCCTTATTCTTAAACTGTGGCCCCTGGTTCTTGACTCCCCCAACATCGGGAACATGTTTCCTGCATCTAGCGTGTCCAATCCCTTAATAATTTTATTTGTTTCTACAAGATAACCCCTCATCCTTTTAAATTCCAGTGAATACAAGCCGCTCCATTCTTTCATCATATGACAGTCCCGCCATCCTGGGAATTAACCTTAAGAACCTATGCTGCACTCCCTCAATAGCAAGACTGTCCTTCCTTAAATTACTCTGCTCTTGTTACTGGATAGGAGTTTGACCTAGGGAGCATGAAAGTGCAAGTTTTCAAATAAGGATATAGGGCTACCCAAAAGTAATCTTCCAGATACTGCCCTTATCCTTCAAGGTGCACAAGAATCTTTTCTTTCGTTATTAAGACTCAACTTGCTGCAGTAAATCACTGCACCGATGTGGAAGTACATGCTTAAAGATGAATGACATACCAAATGAAATGAGTTGCTGTGCTATAGAAAGGTCAAATTCATCATTATCCTGCAATCAGACAACTGATTGAAATGCAGTATTACAAATTCAAATTTTGAATCCATCAAAATATTGGATTTCCATCCACCTCAGATCAGAATAGAACAGTTTGTCATTACGTTAATAGCAGAAAGAACAAACTTAATGTTTACATTAGAGCAGTTACATGAAAAGTTACTAAGTTTAAATCCCATTACAATACCTTAGTGTAAAACCATCTATTTACCCCAAAAAGTCATTTTGTTCTGACATGCAAAAGGTCTTCATTAGTGCAACCTCCAACCAGAGCAATAAAAAAAAAAAAAGATTTTTAACTGGATTTGATAGGAGGTCCAAAAGGTTTGCAAATATAAGCAACCTTCCACCTGGTATTGATGCAGAGACCAATAATTGGGATAAGCATTTTGCAACAAAAATTGGGCAGAAAGTATTTATGCATACATGTTTGGTGGATTCAATAGATTTTGGATTTCACATTTTTAATTTTTAATCATATTCAGATTAAAATATGGAGAATCTATAGTTTAAAACCCCCCAAGAATTACAGCATGCAGTCATAGAAACATAGAAAATAGGTGCAGGAGTAGGCCATTCGGCCCTTCGAGCCTGCACTGCCATTCAATATGATCATGGCTGATCAGTCAAGAGTGTTTTATTGTTATTTGTCCTGGAACTGAACAATGACATTCTTATTTGCTGCAGCTTGACAGGTTTGTAAACAATACTCAGTAGGTAAATTAAAAGTTTATTAAAAACAATATGGTAAAATCAAAATCCAAAGTCATAATGCATTCATGGCAGTTTATAATTTAGTTGGAGTTTGTAGTGTGTTCATTAGCCCAGTGGTTGTTTGGAAGAAGCTGTTCCTGGACATTAGTTTTTAGGCTCCTATCCCTTCTTCTCAATGGTAGGAACAAAATGAGAACATGGCCAGGGTGGTGTTGGTCCTTGATGATGCTGGTTGCCTTGGAGTCATCACCTATTACAGATCCCTTTGAAGGTGTGGAGGTCAGTACCCATGATGGTCTGGGCCGAGTTCACCACTTTTTTGTGATCTCCTTCATTCCTGGGCATTTATGTTGCCGAACGAGGCAATGACACAATCAGTCAACAGCCTCACTAACAACACCTGTAGAAGTTCAAGAGTGTTTGTTGACATACCAAATCTCTTCAATCTAAGGAAGTAGAGGCATTGGTGAGCTTTGTGTGGATCAATGTGTTGGGTCCAGGACAGATGTATGCACACTCAGGAACTTGAAGTTGGTGACCATTGACCCATTGATGAAGTCAGGTTTGTAATTCCTCAGACTTCTTTGGTTTTACCGACATTGAGAGCTAGGACGTTGTTCTCCAACCAGACAATCGATCTCCCTCCTATACTCAGATTCATCATCATCTATAATGAATCCAACAACAGTGGTGAAGTGATTGGTGAATTTAAAGATGGAGTTGGAACTGTCTGGCTACAGTCATGGGAATAGAGAAAGTAAACCAGGGGGTTGAGTACACAGCCTTTAGATATCCCTGTGCTCATGGTTTTCGAGGAGGAAATGTGGCCAAATCACACTAATTGTGCTCTGCTGATAAGGAAATAGAGGATCCAGGTGCAAAGGGATATGTTGAGACCCAATTCCCTGAGCTTGATAACAAGTATGGAGGAGAGGATGGTGTTGAACATAAGGCTTCAGTCTATGAGCAGCCTGACAGAAGCGTTTTTATGCAGCAAGAGCTTCAATACAAGAACACCCAAAATTAATTGTAACAGGTCGAGTTGAATAGGATTCTAGAACTTCTGTTCCAATTAATCTTGTTCAAATAGTTCAAAACCGAGCTCAAAAGGTAAATCTGGAAAAAGCAGCAGTCTCAAGCATCTTTAATTTATTCTGGGCACAGATGCAAAATGAATGGCAACAATTAGAGGCTGGAATACAACTGTCTGCAACTTAATGTGGAATATTTAGAGAAAGCCTGCTGCTTAGAATATAATTTACTGCATGTTAATTTTAGCTTCAATGGAAATCTTAACCCAACAGCATTTGCATGTAAAGATGACCTAGTTTGAGTAAAATCACTTGGCAACTCTAAAAACAGAAATTTCATTCAAAATCCGATGTAATACTTACTACATCCTTTAGGAGGTTCATCACTCCAGTCCCTGCAATCTTGATGTTTATTACAAACTCGAGACATATCTATGCATTCTCCACTTTGACATCTGAAGTCATTTGGGCCAGTGCAATCTAATTGCAGAAGATATTATTCAGTTTTAAGATATCAATAGACACAATAGCTGTTATTTTAGTGCATTAGCAACCTACCAATCTTGCAGTTGGCTTCATCACTGCCATCAATACAGTCTTTAAAGCCATCACACATTTTAGTTCCAGGTACACAGCCACCTGTACCACAGCTGAAATCATCTGGTCCACATGTTAGCGGGGCTGAAACCAAATGGAGCATTTGCAAGATCATCCTATGCAAGGCAATGTTAGGTACTAATTGGTTGAAATTTCATAGCTAACTGAAACAGTTTAGTTCCAATAGATCCAACGATGTTTCAGATCCTAGTTTCAGATCCAGAGGCCAACTTTGTTGTTTAAAGTCGAACTGATACAAGAACAAAATAGCAGGTAGGCTACATGGCTTCAAGCCTGCCCGCCAATCAATATGATCATGCTGGCCTCAATTTCTGTGACAGTTCCCCATAAACCTTCAACACCTTGAGTTTTCTAATATCTCAAAATTAATTTAGCTTTTACCTCCCTGGGGACAGAGATCACTAACTCCAGATAAGCTAAAATTCTGGTGCTCATTAAACTTGGTTTGGCCACTAGTTTTCCAAAAGTGAGAAAATTGTATTGTTTAACCAGAAACAAGAAACAACATTTACAAAATTCACTTGGTTTAAATTTGAGATATAACCCAACTTCTCACAAAAGCTTGTGAGCCTGTTACAACCAAATCTAAGTGACTGAAGACTGCCTTCAGGAAGTTCAGAAACAAGTTTCAGATACTAACATGAGGAGCAGGTTGGCTGGATGGCAGAAGACAAAGAGTGGCAATAAAGGCAGCTTTTTCTGGTTGGCTGCCAGTGATTAGCGGAGTTCTGCAGGGGTCGGTGCTGGGGCCGCTACTCTCCATTTTGCATATTAATGATTTGGACGAAGGGATTGAAGGCTTTGTCGCCGATGATGCGACAATAGGAGGAAGGGCAGGTAGTGTAGAGAAAGCAGGGACTCTGCAGAAGGAGTTGGACAGGTTGGGAGAGTGGGCAGATAGTGTAGCAAAGTGTGGAGGCATGTATTTTGGTAGTAGGAATAAAGGTGTGGACTATTTTCTAAATGGGGAAAGAATCTTGATTAGTATGGGTGTCAGAGGGTATGGGGAGAAGGCTTTAAGAATAAGGGACAAGCCATTTAGAACGGAGATGAGGAAATTTTTTTTAACAGAGAGTTGAGTGTGGAATTCTCTGCCTCAGAGGGCGGTGGAGGCTGTTTCTATGGATGCTTTCAATAGAGCTAGACAGAGCTCTTAAAGATAGCAGTGTCAAGGGATAAGGGGAGAAGGCACAGATGTGGTACTGATTGTGGATGATCAGCCATGATCACATTGAATGGCGGTGCTGGCTTGAGAGGCCGAATGGCCTAATCTTGCACCTATTGTCTATGGCTGGAGAATGGGGTTATGAGGGAGAGATAGATCAGCCATGATTAAATGGCAGAGTAGACTTGATGGGCCAAATGGCCTAATTCTAGTCACATCAGTTATGACCTCCATCTGGGCTGCCTGCAAGAGTTTACATTGGAAAGCAGATCAAACTTCTCTCTCAGATGCAAGCGACAAGTCAGCATCTTGAATAACTGCAGGCTTGAAAGGTAGATGTCCTCCCTTGCTATTTTTTTTAATGTTTTATGTTAAAAGGTGGAAATACAATTGGAAATCAAATGCAATGCTGATTAGGAAGATCAATTAAATTGATACTCCAATTGCAAAATAATACAACATTGCAGAAACGAAAGATGGCCAAATTCAGAGGTCAGGGGGTATTGGGGATACCAAGGAGCAGCCCGTAAGTTATTACTTCAGGTGTTGCATGACCCGTGGAAGACTGTGGTCATTTTGGCAAAATAGTGAATTAGCTGAATAAAGAATGCACTGTGGAAACAAGCCAAGTTAGAACTGAAAGGGACTAGTTTTCTCCAGTACTGTTCTAAATATTACCATATCAATTACACATCTTTCACCATATTATTATCAGCAGGGGAGCTAAAAGTACAATTTCCTTCCATAACAGGGAGGCAGCCACAACCAATTTGGACCAATACATGGCATAATAGAGCTACTTACCACAGTGGATTTCATCACTTCCATCTTTGCAGTCTGTATCACCATCACAGTGCCACTTACTGTGAATGCATTCACCAGAGTCACACCGGAATTCACCAGGAGGACACGTCACAGGGGGAAGGACGATATAACCACAGTGTTCAGGCGATTCATCAGACTGGTCATTGCAGTCAGCATTGGTATCACATACCCAACGCGAGGGAATACATTCAGAACTATTGCACTGAAACTCATGTGGGCCACAACGAGATGGAACACAGCCTCTTTCATCACTTCCATCACCACAATCATCTTCACCATTGCAGACAAATAGTATGGAAACACATTTTCCACTGGAGCAGGTAAATTCTTTCTGACTGCATGCAAGGTGGCCTGAAACAAGATAATGGATACAAACTTAGTGTATTGTTGATAGGTCTTTCCTCTAAATTTTGATGGTATTCAATCTGAAATTTGAGATCAGTCCAATCGGCTTGGATAAAAGATCACCTGGTTAACAGGAAAGACAAACAAGTCTTTCTAGTTGACAAAATATAAAAAATGTTGCACGGCAAGCCCCAATTTTTCCAAAGTTTATGGAAAGGCATGCCTACTAAATGCTAAAGGCCACGGTGGCGCAGTGGTAGAGTTGGTGCCTTACAGCAAATGCAGCGCCGCTGACCAGTGTTCGATCCCGACTATGGGTGCTGTCTGTATGTTCTCCCCGTGACCTGCATGCGTTTTCTCCGAGATCTTCCGTTTCCTACCACACTCCAAAGACGTACAGGTTTGTAGGTTAATTGGCATGGTAAATGTAAAAATTGTCCCTAGTGGGTGTAGGATAATGTTAATGAGCGGGGATCGCTGGTCAGCGCGGACCCGATGGGCCGAAGGGCCTGTTTCTGTGCTGTATTTCTAAACTAAACTTCTGACTAGTAGGAAAGCAAGTTGAAGATCAGGGCTCTTTCCAGTCTTCTGATTAGGTTGCCAGCATTTGTCCTTTGCATCTCAGTTCCTATTTTATTCTTGTCTATTAGCTGAACTCAATGGAGTCAAAATATATATATATTCTGGACAACCATGGTCTTGACCCCATCACAAATCCCTTTATACTCTCCACACTAGTGAACTTAACATACTCGCATTCAGACTAGAGATAGATCATTGACCAGAAACATTTTATCAACAGATTCTACCCACCTTGCAAATAGGTTAGTTGAGAGAGAGCAAAGCTATGGTAAAATACAAGGCCACATGTAAAATTGTCCAAGGTACACAAAAATGTTGGAGAAACTCAGCGGGTGCAGCAGCATCTATGGAGCGAAGGAAATAGGCGACGTTTCGGGCCAAAACCCTTCTTCAGACTGATGGGGGGTGGGGAGGGAGAAGGAAGGAAAAAGGGAGGAGGAGCCTGAGGGCGGGGGGGATGGGAGGAGAGCTCGAGGGTTAAGGAAGGCGAGGAGACAGCAAGGGCTAGCAAAACTGGGAGAATTCAACGTTCATGCCATCCGGACGCAAACAACCCAGGCGGAATACGAGGTGCTGTTCCTCCAATTTCCGGTGTTGCTCACTCTGGCTATGGAGGAGACCCAGGACAGTGTAAAATTGTCCATATTGGCATGCAAAAAGCAGCACGTTATTCAAATGGCAAGACTGCAGAATTCACATGGAGGGATTTTGATTAAAATAAAAAGGTACTCTGTGGGTACATCAGGTAAATAAGAAAAGTGCTAAGTGTTATTTGAAGGGGGAGGGCATACTTAGAGGACTTTAGTGAGAATGCTCCTGTATAGTCTCATGAGGATGGCTGAAATAGCTTAGAAGATTAGGTTAATATTTAGAAGATTAGACCGACTCAAACTGTGGAATAGAGGCAACATGATTAAAACAAGACCCTGAAGGCAATTTATAGGGCAAATGAGGACAATATTTCCTCTGGAAAAATGGTTTGGTGTTTAAATTCAAGGTGTCACCCATGCAAAGCAAAAGACATGTGACTTGAGGGTCACAATTCTTTGAAACTCATCATCAAAAAGAACAAAATGAGTGAAGGGTTCTTGTGAGTAGTTGCGAATGCATAGCTGATCAGCCATGTCCTCATGACAAGGCAGGCTGGCAGGACTGAGTACTTTACTCCAGTTCCTAATTCATGTTTGCTTTCCAGATTGTCCAAGATGTTGAAAACAAGTATGTTGATAGAATGTTTTCGTCTTATTTAAAAAAAAATTAAAAAATAGCAGAGTCAGGGGATATGGGGAGAAGGCAGGAATGGGGTACTGATTGTGGATGATCAGCCATGAGCACATTGAATGGCGGTGCTGGCTTACTCCTGCACCTACTGTCTATTGTCTAAAAGTTAGTTTCAACTACAGCCCTGAATTAAGGTTCATCTTCCAACTACCTGTCCTTTTCCAATTTTGGTTGGGGGAGGGGGGGGGGGGGAGGGATATTCTTTCAAGAGGAAGGTATTAGAGTAAACCAATTTAATGTGGTAATTGGGTGCAGTAATAGACAGCTTGGGTGCCATTTTGTGAAAACCATTGGTATAATTTGTATCCATGATATACATTTGCTATCTTATGCCTTAAAACAGAATGCATTAATTAGCCCAAAGTGTATAGATTTTGTTTAATTATTTTTCTCCACTCCAGTGATTTTAACAAGCACTTGTAAGCTAAGTTCTAGTTAGTGTCAGAGTGACTTAAGGTCAGTAGTTTTTGACTTACCACAGTTCTCTTCATCTCTGCCTGAACTGCAGTCTCTTTCACCATCACATTTCCAATCAACAGGAATACACTGAAGGGAGTCATTGTCACAACTGATTTCACCCATCCGGCAGGTTTTCAAATCTAAAACAAAGAGCAGTTAGCCAATATCCAGAGACGTACAGTTAAAGACAAACTAGTTCCATCCAAGGGATCATTAACAATTTCTTTCTGCAGGTGCTGCCTGACTTGCTGAGTGTTTCAGCGTTAGCTTTAATATTAAATACCTTGATGATTTATCCAGAAGACAGTTGACCAAACAACGCCAGTATCAGGTTCACCCAGAAGTACAAAAAACATATGTACTTCAAGGAAAGATTACAAGCAGTTACTGATCATTTCTAATTCCAACCAAATCTGGGCCATAGTGGTATTTTTAGCAATAAAAGTTAAATCTTCATTTCTTGCAAGAAATAAAAATCCAAGTTAAACCTTGTGTGACAAGATACACTATTGCCTGCTTGCTATTAGAGAAGTTCACTATACAAATGTTATACTACTGCAGGCACCCATACTTCCAATCCAAAAACTTGTGCAATGTTTTCAGAAGATATATACACCGGTCTCCCAGGCAAAAGGTTACAGTAATTCATTCATCAAACAAAGTCGCATGGACAGGGTCCAATTCAAATGCAATATTTTGCGCCAAGATTGTGTAAAAGAATAACTATAGTTTAAAAGTACACAATTTATTTTAACAATATTTTAACAACTTTCAATAAATTTGTGAATATTTCAATGATTACCAAGAGAAACACTTACACAATACAAATAAGATCAAAAACTTACGACAGATTTCTGGAGCCTCGTCTGATCCATCGTCACAGTCAGAATTGCCATTACACTGCCATTTACTAGGTATACACTGCCCATCATTACAGTGAAAATCAGTCTCATGACAGGTAATATTTGCTAGCGAAAAACACAAAGCCATTTTAAAGCTCTGCTGACTATGCTTGACACAAAAATTTGACCCAGTTAAAAACATTTTTAGAACAGATCTTGCACATTAATTTATCAAGGTTAGTGCTTAGTATATTGACAAGTAGGGTTTACGCATTGATCTACAGTTAGGTTCCTACAAGTATCAGAATGGTCTTGCAAAATCTTCAAGTTTGATGTCGACAATTATATTCAATTTCAGTAACACAGCCTCACTAAGTGTTCACAGCTTTTTATAAGCAGTCTTTAAAGTAACCAACACAAGTACTTGCAGAATTTAGCTAGTGGTAATTTTCTCAATTAGTTTATTGAAGCCAGATCTTTAGGTTCAGAGATATGCTGCATCTGCAGAGTTTGAATTTACAGAAATATTTGCACAAGAAATTATGACATTGAGCAAAAGGCCACCCTGTTGACAGCAGCAATCCCAACAATGGTGGTCAACAAGTCATGCTGTTGCCCAATGCCAGCTTCATGAAGTGGGTTGAACCTGGTTTTATCATCTGCAGTTCTCCTGGTGCCTAGAACGTGGACAACTTTTATTCCTAGGGAATCTGGAAGGGGTACAGGTGTGGTAAGCATTTTACACTATTCATTCTGCTTCCTCCACAATACATTCTTTCCCACAAAATTAATCTGACCTTCTCCAACCATCAACAACTTGTAACTTCATTCATTTTGCCCAGTTTACTGTTAAAAATATACTCTTGAAGGATGCTTGAGCATATGCTACAGAGTAATAGAAAGTCTTTTTTTTTTTTAATGCACTTGCAAACTTAAGATAGCATATAAAGTCTTCCTTGTCAAAGATCTTCCCAATAGAGAATGCATTGTGAAGTATTATTAAATCCACACATTCGACTATCACTGCTCAGTTTATTAACCCAAGTGCACCACTGATGGTCTTATTTAATATCAGGCAGGTTTATTGAACAACGCAAAAGCTGAATCCAACTAAAGCTGGAATATTGAATTCCTTTGCAGGAATCCTGGAATAATTTCAGAACTGAAAAAGCATGATAGAGGATGTTCAGCTCACAATTTCATTTTTAAGAATGCAACCACTCAATTGGGTTGGTTCATACTAAATCTCACTGGGCCAGTAATCCATTGATTTACTTTTAATGTCCTTTCCCTTCATGCAAATTAAGCTAAAGCTTTTGATCTTGTGCCAATTTCGGAAATCATCACAGAACTCTCCTCCACTAAATTTCTCCTTTGCAGCAGTGTGCAAAGTTAGATATAACTCTTAGGGCTAACAGAATCAAAGGATATGGGGAGAAAGCAGGAATGGGGTGCTGATCAGCCATGATCATATTTGGCTCGAAGGGCCAAATGACCTACTCCTGCAACTATTCTCTATGTTTCTATGTGCAGACTTCAAACCAGTGTTCACCTGCTTTACATTGCCTTTCATTTTCCACATCCATTCCAGATGGACAGACGCAGGTGTATTTTGGGAGCTGATCAATCTGTGGAGAAGGGAGGCACAGGTATTCACAACCTCCATTCTTCAGTTTCTCATTGCACCAATTTTTGCCTGTGGGAGCAAGAACATTTCAATGTCAGTAATTGTGATTAGAAATATAAGCGTCATCTCTGGAGGGGTGTATATTATATCAATACCCCATTTTATACACCATACAAATATTCAATATTTGATTGCATTGAGGCAGAATTCACATATTTGGAGCAAGTTTTTTAAAATAATACTTCAGCCATATGAGGTTATTGCTATGAACATTCTTGAATTGATCATTCAAAATCATCCACTTTGTCAATCCCAATTTTGCTACAGCAGTGCCAAAGATTTTGTACCAGTTAATAACCTTGGTAAAACAGTCAGGGACCTGGGACAGGTTTCTTACCAGTTGGCTGCATTAATGGGTGATAAACAATGACATCTTGAGGCTGATAAAGGTTGGAAACTAGAGTCACCACATCTCCTCCAGTATATTTGTCAACTCCATAAATGGCTGCATTTACTACATCAGCCCAGAATACGCGATCCTGAAACATGCAAAGACATTGCATTCAGAGCAAAAGGAGACAGCTAAGAACATTCACAAGAGTTGAAGAAAATCTCTAGCAATAAACAAAGCTCTGTGTAAATGTAGGCTAAAGAGCTCAACTAGAAAGATAAAATGTAAAGCAGAATTACACCAGAAATGGTACCTAATATTCCATCCAAGTGTTGACCATCCCTGCCAGTCATTGTTAGTCCTGGTATCCACATTTACAAGATATTTTTTCAGCTCATAAAATGCTTCAGCTCAAACTTCTTATTATCCTTCAATCCTTCTAACATCAAGATTAACTCAAGCTTTGCTTTTAAACCACTAGGAGTGTGCCTGTCATTAACAATAATTTATGACTGGATTGAATAGCTTAGCAAGTCATTCTACAAGATGTTGATGATGCCCATGGACTAAAGTGCAGAGGTGCAATCTCGTAACTGCTAGTCTTTGCCTCATTTCAAGATAACACTTCATACCCATCCAATACCACACTACGTTGCTTACTTTCATTAAAGGAATGTTTCCAAATTCCCTGCAGAAAGTGACCCAAAACCTCAAGTGCAAGTTATACAAGCCATTGATGGATTTTAGTTGGAAGTTTGTGCAAGTGCTTTGTTCTTGTCATAGTTATTGCATCCTTGAATTATAAACTTTCAAAAATATGGCACTTAATATTTACAAACATGGCAGGATAACATTCAATTTGTACTGCCCATTATTTCTTTGTGTACAATTAAAAAAAATATTGTGAATCATGCAAATTCTTCAATTTGTGGCAAGACTAAAGCTTACCAGTAAAATAATTACTAAGCTTGGATTTTAGATAAGCTGACGTATAGTCCATGTCCTCATTACAAGTGTTGGCACAATCACTTGGGTAGCACAGAAACTAGACCTTCCTGTCCATGCCAATCGCTCATCTACACTATGTAATAAAAAGGATCTGCAGATGCTGATTTATACCAAAGAGACAGAATGCTGGAGTAACTCAGTGGGTCAGGCAATACCTCTGGAGAAAATGGACAAGTGACATTTCTGGTTGGGATCCTTCAGACTGATTGTAGTAGGGGAGAGTGAGGGGAAAAACTGGATGTGAAGGGAAAAAAACCCAGGACAAATCAGGGCCAGCAATGGTTGACCTTAGGCAAGGCATTTCTCCAATAGTCTGGTTGTTGGCTAGAGACTTGGCCAAGACGGATACATAGTTGCAAATTGTGGAGCTGGTTAACGGACTTTTAGTAGTGGGAGGGAAGGGGAGTTTCGTTTACTTTAGTTTCGAGATAGTGTGGAAACAGGCCCTTCGGCCCACCGAGTCCGCATCAACCCCCGCACATTAACACTACCCTATACACACTACGGACAATTTTTAACATTTATACCAGGCCAATTAACCTATACGTCTTGAGTGTGGGAGGAAACCGAAGGTCTTGGAGAAAGCCCACGCGGTTACGGGGAGAACGTACAAACTGCGTACAGACAGCGCCCATAGACGGGATCGAACACGAGTCTCTGGCGCTGTCAGGATGCAACTCTACCGCTGCGTCACCATGCCGCCAGTCAGTGTTGTAGAAATTACTTAAAATGGAAGAAATCAATGTTCATACCATTGGCTTGCAAGCTACCCAAGTGCTGTTCCTCTAGTTGGCATGTGGCCTCACTCTGGCAATGGAGGCAGCCCAGGATAGAAAGATCAGTATGGGAATGTCCCATACTTACCATTCCCACACTGATCTCTCTGTCCAGGCTTTCTCTATAGCCAGAGTAAGGCCACACAAACTGGAGGAGCAGCACCTCATATTCCACTCGGATAGCTTACAGCCCAATGGTATGAACATTGGATTATTCAATCTTAGGCAACTTCTACAAACCTTTCCTCTCCTCATCCCCTCCACCTTCCAATAAAAGTCTGTTAACCAGTTCCACAGTTCACAACTACCTCTTAGCCTCTCACCTGTCTCTAGCTAATAATCAGCTCATCAGGGAACCTCCTTGCCCAAAGTCATCTGCTGCCAGTCCCAATTTGTCCTGTTTTGCTTCCAGATCTCCCCCCCCTCCCCCCCCCCCCCCCCCCCCCCCGCTCCCACTCTAATTAGTCTGAATAAGGGTCCGAATCCAAAACGTCACTTGTGCATTTTAACCAGAGATGGTGCCTGACCTGTTGAGTTACTCCAGCATTTGACACCCATCACCACTAATCAACACATGTACAAATGTCCTAAACATATTTAGACCCAAACTGCTGTTTGATTAAAGACTTGCCTCAAATACTGCAACAGCACAAGGATGACCAAGCAATTCAAAGGAGAAGAGCACCGTTCTTCTATTTTGTCCATCCAAGTCAATACTTGCCAGCACGTGCAGTTTTGAGTCAACCCAATAGAGACAGCTTTTCACAAGATCTGTGGAGAAGAAAATTATTAACCATTTGCCAAAATTAAAAGGGAAGCGAGAAAACTATTCGGTCACTTACCAAGTGTAATATCATTTGGTGATTCGATCTCTGTGGTAACCAAAGGCTGCCTATTAATGCCATTCATGCCAGCTTTTTCTATCTTCGGTGGTTCTCCAAGATCTGACCAGTAAATAAACCTTGCAAAGCAAAGCAAAAACATTTGCCATGAAATTTAATCAAGATGAACACATTATACAAGTACACCAGTGATTTTCCGACACCATTGGTTCCAGAGCCTGGCCATATTATGTTTTGCTGGACCAACAGATGTCATGCAATAATGATAAAACAATACAACTCTGAGCCACAAATTATCTCTCTCCGTGTTTCTAAAACATCACGGAATGCTGGAAACAAAATTATCAAATGTAAATTAAACTAGAAAGATTAAACGAGAACTTACCGTTTGAAGTTTGATCTTTATTTTATGAGTAGTTGAAGTGAGGGAATACGTGAAGACCCCACCAGCCCGCATGCACACCAATCTTCAGAGCAGCTGTATGAAACCACAGACTAGTTGCTGAACTTAAGCTATAGAAAGATTAAAGACCTTAGAATTACCGAATGATCTTTATAAGTAGGGTTGGGAGTGGAGTGCACGTGTTCCCTCACTTCAACTTCTCATAAAATAAAGATCAAACTTCAAACGGTAAGTTCTCGTTTTATCTTTCTATTTTATATTGAAGTCACGTGAGTGACTCCGTGAAGCCTTCAAAGCTCTGTGGTTTCATGCAGTGAACCAGTCTCCATGCAGACACACTGCTCCAAACATGGTTGAAGAAACGTACTTCATTGAAAGCATGTTAATTTTTAAACATATCCATGCTTTAATGGAAAAAACTGTCCCTTCACATCAGGGATAACCAGTTGATTCAATTAACACAACTTAAAATTCTGCTAGCAAATAAACTAGGCCTGGTAATTGGTTTATTATAAAATGTCTGAAAAGTTCGCACTTCGGCCCATCCTGCTGTCGCAAGAATGTGATCCAGCAGAACTTCCATATTACTCGCTGTCGAAATAGCTGCAGACCTGGTAGAGTGAGATTTAAAGCCTAGCGCACCTGATCTGTTCTGCTTAATTAATTAATCTATATAAAAGGTTACTTTATTATCAGATATAACCGCATTATCCAGCCTCAATTTCTGTAAAGACTGAACTCGTTGCGCTGAAATGAGCGCCATGAGCATGACCAGTTTGTAGGTGAGCTGGGGCAAAGATAATGATGCAGCCGGTGCCCAACTGCAAAGCAGTCTTAATACTATATTAACGTTCCATACCTCCCGATATCTGGGCCTAGGAGGATTTCTGTTAAAAATACCAGTGGGTGAGAACCCACAGAATGGTGTCCAGAGCCCAGCACTAAATATGATGACAAAGCACTATGAGCAGTGTTAATAGCGCTATAACTTAACTTTTTCACAAAATATAAGGTTGAAAGAAATTCCAACACATCAGCTATATCTGCCGTAAAGTAACTTATATGCGTTTTGATGCAAAAGTTCTCCCATTGTTTAATATATGAGACGTACTGCTTCTTAGTGCCATCACGCCAAGCTGCAGTGATTACATCCACTGTCCGGTCGGATAATCCGAGCCCCACGAAAGGTCTTCTCAGATTCTGCAAATTAACAGGTCGATTCGGTCATGTAGAGGATGAGGTTCCCAGAAACGGGCTGAATTAGCATATGTTTATGCCTATGAACAACCATGGGTGGTTCCTTTAATAATATTTTCAATAAAGGGAACCATGGTTGCGTAGGCCAGTTAGGCACTACTAAAATACCTGATGCGTTGTCTTGCATTCTTGCATTATCTTTTGCAAGCATCGTCCAATGAGGCAGAATGGAGGGAAAGGATAGAAAAACACTACCCCCCTCCCCCCCCCCCTCCCCTTGGTTGCCATGCTACATATCATGGTAATTGGTGATTAAGCCTGGAGGCGAACAAATCAATATCACGTGTCCCATAACGAGCTATAATGTCGTTGAATACTTCCTGATTCAACATCCACTCAGTTCGATCACTGAATCTTCAAGATCTAGCATCTGCTACCCTATTAAATCTGCCCGGCAAGTGAGCAGCTGAAATCCAAATGCTCCTGTCTATACACCAATCCCAAATAAGATTAGCCAAAGTATCACAGGATACTGATTTGTTTCCACCCATGTGATTAACATATGCCACTGCCGTTGAGTTATCCATTTGAAGTCTAATATGCACATCATGTAGCTTCCCACAGTAAGCTTTCAAGGCATAAAATGCTGCCAGCATTTCCAGATAATTGATACCATATTTACGCCTAAAGCGTAACTCCTCCTTGTGCCATCTGCCACAACAACTAGAGATGATGTTAGTAGCACCGCATCCCAGTTCACTCGCATCTCTCTGCAGTGTTGTTGTCGGTTTACTAGACAAAAAAATGCCGGAGCAACGTTGAATATTGGTCATCCACCATTGTAACTCAGCTTTAGATTTGGGCAACAACTGCATAGGTCTGTCGAAATGACCTTTGTGGAATCTAAGTGCCTGACCCGTTGCACGCTCCAGATTCCGATAATGCAAAGGCCCGAACCATGTGGCTGGAAAGGTAGTTACTATTTTGCCAATAACTCTAGCCACCTGCCGAATAGATGTTTTTTTCCCTAATCAGAAGATTAGAACAAGCTTCCATCAAATCTAGTTTTTTCCCCATGGGCAGGGTCACAGACATCTCCACTGAATTGATAATAAACCCCAAATAATCAATAGACCTAGTTGGTATCAATCTGGATTTGGCTGGATGGATGATAAACCCCAATTTCTCAAAATTGAGCTTGGCAGCTGAAACAGCTAGCTTAGCAAGATGCAGTGTTCTCCCGATGATCAGATAATCATCTATATAGCCCACAATAATATGTCCTTCAGCTCTAAGCAGGGCAAGCACTGGTTTAAGCAGTTTGGTAAATAACCGAGGGGCTGAGCTTAAACCATTAGGTAACACCTTAAATTGCCATGGCTGCCCCATCCAGCTAAACTTCAGATATCTCCGGTGATCCTTGTGAATCGGAACCGAATAATATGAATCCTTGAGATCGATGGATGCCATAAAGCAACCGTCGGAAATTAGCTGCTTAGTATTATGGAAATTCTCTATTTTAAAATGTCTATACTGCACATGTGAGTTGAAGTTTGCCAAATCAAGGATGATACAGCATCCACCATTTTTCTTCTCCCTCGAGAATATGTTAGAGATGTATTGATCCTTTTCATGAACTGATCTCTCAATTACTCCTTTTTTATGCAATGCGTGTATTTCTGCTTGCATATCCAAAGTGTCTTTTTTGGAGCGAGTATACGCCCGACTCGGCGTAATGAATTCGGCAATAACTCAATTTTGAAACCCATTATACTGTGCAATATAGACGGGTTCGAGGTTATCTGACGCCATTCGTGCAAAAACAGACTTAACCTGCCACCGACTTGTAATTCCTCCGCACACCCCATGTGACTGATGGAAACAGACCCACCTACCTCAAAAGGTTCTAGGTGGTTTAACACCAGGGCCAGCAGACCCTAATTTCGGTTCGGTCTTTTCCCCTTCGCTCTGAAAGCTTGAGCTGTTGTGAACTGAGGCTGCCGCATCTTCCAGGATGGGCGAGATGGGCCTTGGCCTAAAAAAGACATGTGACTGGGTTTAAACTGAGCAAATCTGAAATTCTCACCAGCCTCAGAGAACCGCTTCCTGCTGGTTGAGGCGTAGGGGTGATAACGCCGGAGGAGGGGAGTCTTGCCCATATAGGATGTCTTGATCATGCCAGCAGCTTTTAATTCCTCCTGCAAGTCCTTGACCCGCTTACTCAAATCTTCTCCGAAGAGGAATTTAGGAGGCTGAATATTGCTGGTCCTGCATAAATGTGCGAATTTGGGACTCAATTCTGGCTTAATGCCGTCTATTCGGAAGCAGTTGATCTCGAAATGAGCGTTGCACAGCAGTGCCATTGCATCCTGCTGAGCTTCTGACAGCTGAACCTCATCCACCGACCTAGCAAAGGCCGTTAAACCTGCAGACAATAGCCTCAGGATCCGTTGCAGCTTCATTTCTCTGGATCACGTACTGGACCCGATGTTTTCCCAAATAGTGGCGTTAACTATGGGCACATTCAAGGTCTTGCAATTCTCCGGACTGGGATATCTCCCAGCCGTTTTCCACTATAATCTCTTCCTTCAGCTGGTGGGAAGTGAGGTAGCTGATGCTTCTGGCCAACTCCTCTTGAAGGGGCTTGCCCGTCCCCGAGGCAACAGCAAATTTAGAGGCAAGAGCGGGCAAATCTGCCTTATGCGATTCACGCACATCATGCATTAAAGCATGGGACTCAGGCACATATTCATATTCCGAGTCAGCTGTATACTGATCTCCAACACTCCCCTCGTCCGAGTAGGAGGAATATAGCAACCAGGAGTTGCCACAGGCGTTTGAGTCGAACTGTCTGTGTATGCCTCCGTAGCACGGAGCATATTATGTGCCAGCATCTTTTCCATTAGATGCTCCAACTGAGACAAACGGCCAATCACATCTGTCATAGATGTGGGAGCAGCATCCTCCTGGCCTGAATCGTCCGACAGGACTTGTCTCATCGATTTTGCTTTGGTTTTCCCCCCCTTCGGGGCTGCCAAGCTGTTCCCTTTAGGAGCCGAATCAGAGCTAGCTGTGCAGACCGGAGCTGCCACCGGCTTCCCGCAGTCTTCTGCTGCCGGTTTCACAACGGCCCGTCTTGGTTTTGCCCTAGGCTTTTCCATAGTAAAAAAACCTGGAGACACGTTGGAGTTAAATCACACAAAACGCTCCCTGTGCACATTTGCACTTACCTAAAAGGTTTTTAAACTTACCGCTGGGGAGACCGACGTTCCCCCCAGCCAAACCTCGCGCCATGCGTTGACGTATTGACGCGCATGCAGACTGGCAGGCTCTTCATGTAGTCAGTCATGTGACTTCGATATAAAATTGCAGCATAACTTGCATTTCTTGCATGGGCAGCCTAGACGCCGGGGGAAGGGGCAAGATATCGGCCCGCAAATTTGGTTTCTGAAGTAAGCGATGGGAACGGGTCCACCAGTTCTGGCTGGAGTTCCAGAGCCCCGGCTGCAGGGGGCAAATTCAACCTACCAGCCGCGGAAATCTTAATGTCATAAGTGATAGGAGCAGAATTAGGTCATTCAACCCATCCAGTCGACTCCGCCATTCTATCATGGCTGATCTATATCTCCCTCCTAACCCCATTCTCCTGCCTTCTCTCCATTACCCCGACACCCGTACTAATCAAGTCCTGATGAGATAGAGATTGGCTGCCACATCTGCTCATGTGCCACATTTTCAGGGGGTCCTCTGGAGAGATGGGGGGGGGGGCTCTCGCATTTTGTCAGGATTAAATGTGGTGCTGGACCATCAGTTGCCAGAAAATTGGTGGTGAACCTACATTATATATGGAATATCAAAATTGTTGCTTTGTTACCCATACCAGGGATATTGAACCTGGGCCTAATCTTGGCATTCTGCACCCTGTAGTCCACCCATCTTCATGCAGTTAGCCTCATTTTACACCCATTAGAAGCAGGAAGAGAGACTTTTTTGGGACCTGGATAGGCAATGGAACTTTCATCTAGTCTGAGTGAACACATGAGACAGCCATTGCAACCATGCTATTAAATCAATGCCAACAGTGTTTAGCAGGAAAGGAAACATTTGGCCTCGATTGGCATAGTAGTCCTTTGAGAAATCAATTTAGATCAATATTTGATATATATCTATGACTTGATATACAAAACCTGGAAACAGACATGTATGAAAACTGTTTCATATTGGTTGGTAGGGAGGCGACATGGATATAATGATAGACAAACAAGACTAAATAACCTATAACTCCCAAAAAAGTGATGATTACTTGCACTTTGTTTGCTTTAATATCCCCTTCACCCAATTGCACCTACCCACCCCGAAATAAACCATTGAGATTCAAATGACTTTTAAAAAAATACCAAGACAAAGTGTTCAAGATATAGTACCCCGACAGTGGATCAACTGCCACAGACGTTGGTTCTCCTAGGCTTGTGTTAAAGAGTATCTTCTTTTGAACGCCATCAAATGAGGCCACAGATATAGTTTTAGCACCATGGTCAGTCCAGTAAATGTGCTTATAGATCCAGTCCACCGCAATGCCCCTTGGAATGTCAACATCAAGAATTCTTGAAGCACTTGCAGTTTTTCCCTCATGCATGGGCAAACTAAGGATGAAAAGTAAAACAGAACATGAAGTTTAGTTGCTTTTGCTGTGCTAGTCCAAAGTTAATTAGCGCCAGGATCAAGCTCAATAGTATCGTTAAAATATAATCATGTTTTTACATGCACAAAATGATGCTTTAAAATTTAGGCTGCAGACTGAATTGCAGATCTAGACTTGTAGCCTTAAATTAAAGGGCAAACATTCAGAAACATGAGTTTTATTGCAATGTTAAATAGTCAAAACTTTAATTGAACATTCCAAAACTGGGTTAAGATCAGGAAAGACTAATCATCAACTTTGCTTTCTGAATATGAACATATTAGCCAAGTACAAAGGAACAAGGAACAATGCTGGCCTTCATAACAAGCGGATTTCAGTATAGGAGTAAAGAGGTTCTTCTGCAGTTGTATAGGGCTCTCGTAAGACCACATCTGGAGTATTGTGTACAGTTTTGGTCTCCTAAGTTGAGGAAGGACATCCTTGTGATTGAGGCAGTGCAGCTTAGGTTCATGAGATTGATCCCTGGGATGGTGGGACTGTCATATGAGGAAAGATTGAAAAGACTAGGCTTGTATTCACTGGAGTTTAGAAGGATGAGGGGGTTTCTTATAGAAACATATAAAAATTATAAAAAGGCTGGACGAGCTAGATGCTGGAAATTTTTTCCCAATGTTGGGCGAATCCAGAACCAGGTTGCCACAGTCTTAGAATAAAGGGGAGGCCGTTTAAGATTTAGGTGAGAAAAAAAACTTTTTCACCCAGAGAGTTGTGGATTTGTGGAATTCCCTGCCACAGAGGGCAGTGGAGGGCAAATCACTGGATGGATTTAAGAGAGAGTTAGATAGAGCTCTAGGGGCTAATGGAATCAAGGGATATGGGGAGAAGGCAGGCACGGGTTATTGATTGGTGACGATCAGCCATGATCACAATGAATGGGGGTGCTGGCTTGAAGGGCCGAATGGCCTCCTCCTGCACCTATTTTCTATGTTTATGGCTTGAATGCAAACTTAGGCATTGTAACATTTAGTTGCAGTAATTTCAGAACTCATTACCTGAAGATAGCCCGCTGACCCACGTCAGCCAAGAAGATTCTCCCCTCTGCAATATCAGCATCCAGTGCTACAGCATTTCTCAGTTGTGTAGCAACCTGTGTGTACTCCTGGTCATGCAATCCTAGCATCCGGATTTCATGGCGATTTGTGAAGATCAAGGAAGGTTCCTTGCCTGGACAGGACCACATTCAAGTTGTTTTTCAAATACAAAGTACATTCAGGAACAACCTTTAATGTGTACACAAAGTCGGAAATAATAATGTTGGTAAGCTCGAGGCCCAACAATCAACGGGTAGGTGGATTTTTTGTGGACCAAGAGTCATAGTAACCACAAAAATACTATTTGAAGAGATTCTTTTAACCACACTTACAGTTGGCTGAACCCTCAACTACATTTTACCACCCACTCCTGGACAGAGTAAGAGTGTTTTGGGTCCTGGCCTCCAAGCTCAGATCATCCTTTGTAATTTCTACTGAAACCTTCCATGCAAATATTGCGGAGACCTTTTCCTTCATTACTTGTGGATCTGCTCTCCCATCTCCACCGACCAAGTCTTTCCCCTCCACCACCACCCTTGACCTCACCCCTTCCTACCATCCAGACATTCAAACAGTGTTTTTTAATGAAGCAATGATCCACTTGCACTCTCTCAATCTAGTGCATCGCATTTAGTATTCACTGAATGGTCTACTCTGCATTGGAAAAACAAAACATCAGGTGATTACATTTCAAAACCCTTTGTTCAATCTTCAGGGGTTAGTGAATCTGTGGAATTATTTGCCACAGAAGACCGTGGAGGCTGTAAATTGATTAAAAATATATTTTTATATTTATATTATTTTTTAAAAAATGGTGGAGATTGACAGATTCTTTATCAGTACAAGTGTCAGGGTTATGGCGAGATGGCAGGAGAATGGGGTTGAGTGGGAAAGATCGATCAGCCACGATTGAATGGCGGAGTAGACTTGATGGGCCAAATGGCCTAATTCTGCTCCTAAAATTTATGAACTGCACTTCACTAGTTCTCCATCTCATTGAGCTGGCACTTGTTTCCTCCAGCACTTTTCCAAGCAGGCCCTTTGAAACTGAAGGATCATACCATTATTAGCAACATTCTCTTTGGGCATTAGCTGGAGTTTCCAACCTTAACTTTCGGTTGAACTCAAGTCATTCTTTGGACTGAGTTTTTTTTTTACACCACCCATTCTGACATGGTAGCAAAAAAATTGCAGTGCTGAGAGATCATGAATTAATTATTTTCCATTGAAACAGCTGCTAAGTTTCAAAAACAATTTGTCAGTCATTGTTCAAGTGCAGCTCCAGAGAGATATAATTAAATATAATTGAGCCATATATCTGATTAAAAAGCTTCTACAACAGATTAGGAATGAACCTTTCAGACATGCTCCACATAAAGTACAAGCTTCAATTCAATTAGTAGAATTTCAACAGCAAACTGCATTTGCTTCCAATATCTAGTTTGGTGCCCATACTAGGTTTTCCCTTCCTTGATTACCAACTTTGATTCGATGAATGAAATCAGGATGAAAGTGCTATGTATATTTTAGATTTAGAATAGTTTAAAGTATTTCAAATGAACAGTTTATACACCCTAGCAATGTTGCAAGTAACAAGCATTGCCCATATAAAATGCTCTTCCGCAGCTGTTAAATTCAAACCTGTTGATTAAATTTTAGTCCAAGACCTTTCCCCCCCACCTAATTTAAACTCCATTGTCTACAAGTTTAAAACTAATTGGCATGTTGCATGAAATGATGGGAATAAGGGCACAATTTCCACCTCATGCATATCAGAAATATCTCAGGCCAGTTCTCAATCTGCAATAACTACACGAGTGGGGCACAATACTATTGATCACCATTACTGGTTAAAAGCCAACAATACTTGCTTCCTACTGCCTTGCAGACTTGATTAATAGAATCCAAGCGATATCCTGCAAAACATCCGCATTTGTAGCTTCCTTTCAAATTAATACAAATTTGACTGCAGATGCCAGGATTTTCACACTCATTAATATCTGTAGAGTTGAAAACAAAATTCATAATTTTTTAAGACATCCGAATAGTATTTTTTATTAATTAAACTAGGCTGGGTTTGCTAACAAATTTAATACACAAGATACAGACTTTTTGCAAATACAAAATGTTTACCAACTACCAGATTATTTCTGAAAACTTCCTTCAATCCAATACATTAGAATGTATTCCACAAGGTACAACACCAAAGAACATCTCCCAACTTAGACCTTTCTGGTTTCAGGAGGAAGTGCTGCCTTTGAATTACTGCTATCCATACAAAAGGCACTTTGCATTTGTCAGTGAATTAAAGAATTTTGAACCAATTTCAGTGACAATAGATGCAAGTATATTCCAGCGCTGCCGCACTGGTGAGTAAGGCAAGGCAGCGCCTTTACCACCTCAGGCAATTGAGGAAATTCAGAGTGTCTCTGAGGATCCTCCAGTGCTTCTACTCAGCGGCTGTGGAAAGCATCTTGTCTGGAAACATCACAATTTGGGTTGGGAACTGCTCTGCCCAGGACAAGTAGGCTCTGCAGAGAGTCGGCCAAACGCACTATGGGAACTACACTCGTCCCCCATGCAGGAACTGTATATCAGAAGGTGCAAATCCAGAGCCAACAAGGTCATGGGGGGCCCCTTCCACCCCAGCAACAGACTGTTCCAGCTGCTACGGTCAGGTAAACGCCTCCGTTGCCATGCTGTGAAAACAGAGAGGATCAGAAGGAGTTTCTTCCCAGAAGCCATTAGGACTGTAAACTATCTCACCAGGGACTAACTTACTGAACCAATTTACTGTTGTGTTGTGTCTTTTTAAATTGCTGTGTCTTCTTTTTTTTTTCTCCCACAAATATGCAATTACTGATTCTGATCCATTCTGTTTTGTAGTTTTTTTTGCACAATCCGCAGGCATTGCCACTTTTCATTTCACTGCACATCTCGTATGCATATGTGACGAATAAACTTGACTTGTCATTGGTCTCAGCACACAGCATGGATCAAGTTGCTACTCAAGGAACTTTAGTGTTCACCAAATGTCTTAAATAACTTCATTAAACATGGATTGCGAGGCAGGAAACCTGCTCATCTGCTGAACAGCCAGCATTTGGCCAGTTCTAATGCTTACAGCAGTTGTATTTCTGGTTAATGGATGGCTTCTGATTTTAGTGGAGGTTGTGAACACATTGATGAACTCCAAGTTCTTACTAGATTTGAATTTTGCCCGATATCCAGCATATTCAGATCATCAATGCCTTGCATGATCCAATTACTAAATTGCCAAATAGTCATGTTTAAAAGAAGTCACCTTGTGCTGCGAATGTAAAGAATTAACGCACCTTCACAGATCTTTCCGTCAATCAGCTCAAAGCCAGAAGAGCAATCACATTCATAACCTATGGCAAAATCTCTGCAAATGTGGGAACAACCACCATTGTTTTCCAAGCATTCATTTAAGTCTGCAAAAAAAGAAAACATTTTAACTTCACTGTTGACAATCTTCATAGCCAGAGATTCTGTTAAGGACTTAAGGGCCTGTCCCACGTGGAGTCAGTTTTTATAGATATGTGAAGAGAAAGAGATTAGTTAAAACAAATGTAGGTCATTTGCAGTCGGAAACAGGTGAATTAATCATGGAGAACAAGGATATGGCAGACCAATTGAATAACTACTTTGGTTCCGTCTTCACTAAGGAAGACATAAATAATCTGCCGGAAATAGCAGGGGACCGGGGGTCAAAGGAGATGGAGGAACTGAGTGAAATCCAGGTTAGTCGGGAAGTGGTGTTGGGTACATTGAATGGATTAAAGGCCGATAAATCCCCAGGGCCAGATAGGCTGCATCCCAGAGTACTTAAGGAAGTAGCTCCAGAAATAGTGGATGCATTAGTGATAATTTTTCAAAACTCTTTAGATTCTGGAGTAGTTCCTGAGGATTGGAGGGTAGCTAATGTAACCCCACTTTTTAAGAAGGGAGGGAGAGAGAAAACGGGGAATTACAGACCAGTTAGTCTAACATCGGTAGTGGGGAAACTGCTAGAGTCAGTTATTAAAGATGGTATAGCAGCACATTTGGAAAGTGGTGAAATCATTGGACAAAGTCAGCATGGATTTACGAAAGGTAAATCATGTCTGACGAATCTTATAGAATTTTTCGAGGATGTAACTAGTAGAGTGGATAGGGGAGAACTAGTGGATGTGTTGTATCTGGACTTTCAGAAGGCTTTCGACAAGGTCCCACATAAGAGATTAGTATACAAACTTAAAGCACTTGGATAGGCTGGGTGAGTGGGCAAATGTTTGACAGATGCAGTATAATGTGGATAAATGTGAGGTTATCCACTTTGGTGGCAAAAATAGGAAAGCAGATTATCTAAATGGTGGCCGATTAGGAAAAGGGGAGATGCAACGAGACCTGGGTGTCATGGTACACCAGTCATTGAAAGTAGGCATGCAGGTGCAGCAGGCAGTGAAGAAAGCAAATGGTATGTTAGCTTTCATAGAAAAAGGATTTGAGTATAGGAGCAGGGAGGTTCTACTGCAGTTGTACAGGGTCTTGGTGAGACTACACCTGAGTATTGCGTACAGTTTTGGTCTCCAAATCTGAGGAAGGACATTCTTGCCATAGAGGGAGTACAGAGAAGGTTCACCAGACTGATTCCTGGGATGTCAGGACTTTCATATGAAGAAAGACAGGATAGACTCGGCTTTTACTCGCTAGAATTTAGGAGATTGAGGGGGGATCTTATAGAAACTTACAAAATTCTTAAGGGGTTGGACAGGCTAGATGCAGGAAGATTGTTCCCGATGTTGGGGAAGTCCAGGACAAGGGGTCACAGCTTAAGGATAAGAGGGAAATCCTTTAAGACCGAGATGAGAAAAACATTTTTCACACAGAGAGTGGTGAATCTCTGGAACTCTCTGCCACAGAAGGTAGTTGAGGCCAGTTCATTGGCTATATTTAAGAGGGAGTTAGATGTGGCCCTTGTGGCTAAAGGGATCAGGGGATATGGAGAGAAGGCAGGTAAGGGATACCGAGTTGGATAATCAGCCATGATCATATTGAATGGCGGTGAAGGCTCGAAGGGCCGAATGGCCTACTCCTGCACCTATTTTATATGTATCTATGTATCTATAATGCACGCCATGCGCGTCAGGTGCGCGTTACGATGTGCGCATGACGCGTAAAAGATGTCACGTCGTGCGTCGTGACATGTAAATTATGTCGCGTAAATGACGCGCAAATAACGCCAAAGTGGGTTGAACAGGTTCCAACACGACTTCCAGGTAGAGGATGATTATCCCCAGGAACTGGTCACTAACTTTGATAATCTGCGCATTTGCATTGGCCATTTCACAAAACAGAAGACTGAAATGTGTCTGCCAGTCTGAAACATAGAAACATAGAAAATAGGTGCAGGAGTAGGCCATTCGGCCCTTCGAGCCTGCACCGCCATTCAATATGATCATGGCTGATCATCCAACTCAGTATCCCGTACCTGCCTTCTCTCCATACCCTCTGATCCCCTTAGCCACAAGGGCCACATCTAACTCCCTCTTAAATATAGCCAATGAACTGGCCTCGACTACCCTATGTGGCAGAGAGTTCCAGAGATTCACCACTCTGTGTGAAAAAAGTTCTTCTCATCTCGGTTTTAAAGGATTTCCCCCTTATCCTTAAGCTGTGACCCCTTGTCCTGGACTTCCCCAACATCGGGAGCAATCTTCCTGCATCTAGCCTGTCCAACCCCTTAAAAATTTTATAAGTTTCTATAAGATCCCCTCTCAATCTCCTAAATTCTAGAGAGTATAAACCAAGTCTATCCAGTCTTTCTTCATTAGACAGTCCTGACATCCCAGGAATCAGTCTGGTGAACCTTCTCTGCACTCCCTCTATGGCAATAATGTCCTTCCTCAGATTTGGAGACCAAAACTGTACGCAATACTCCAGGTGTGGTCTCACCAAGACCCTGTACAACTGCAGTAGAACCTCCCTGCTCCTATACTCAAATCCTTTTGCTATGAAAGCTAACATACCATTCGCTTTCTTCACTGCCTGCTGCACCTGCATGCCTACTTTCAATGACTGGTGTACCATGACACCCAGGTCTCGCTGCATCTCCCCTTTTCCTAGTCGGCCACCATTTAAATAATGAAGGGGATTGACCTGAAACACCATCTCTCCAGAGATGCTACCTGACCCACTGAGTTACTCCAGCATTTTTGTGTCTATCTTTGGTGTAAACCAGCATCTGCCGTACCTTCCTACACATACTGAAATGTGTTCCATGACAATCCTTCCTGTAACTGTGTGAAATGGACTCTGCAAATGGAATCTATGATTGTGACAAATTCAGCTTTCCAATCAGATCTTGTCTAGTTTAGAGCCTTTAATTTCTTTAAATGAACAAACTGTATGCTCAAGGTGATGCTGCTAATACGAATCATGGAAGGTAAACTGATGCCCAAGACAAATCCAGAGTAGAAATGGGTATGCAACGCTGATGTTTATTCAGTTTAATCAGCACCGTGCACATCAAAATGAACATGACCTTAACCAACGAGAACCACATTTACAAGTGGACAGCATGGTGGCGCAGCACTAGAGTTCCTGCCTTACAGCGCCTGCAGTGCCAGAAACTCGGGTTCGATCCTGACTACAGGTGCTGTCGGTACAGAGTTTGTATGTTCTCCCTATGACCGTGTAGGTTTTCTCCGAGATCTTCCGTTTTCTCGCACATGCCAAAGATATACAGGTAGGTAAGTTAATTGACTTGGTATATGTGTAAATTGTCCTTAGTGTGTGTAGTGTTAATGTGTGGGGATCGCTGGTCGGTGCGGACTCGGTGGGCCGAAGGAACTGTTTCCGCACTGTATCTCCAAAACTAAAATAGGCCATAACCTGAAGAGATTGCCCAATTCAGTTCCTCACATGTGTTTTTTTTACCCAGTCTTTGGCAACAATATCAGGTTGTCAGATCAAGGTTGCTTAATGTCTGACAGTTAGAAAAGTTGCTGCTCCCTCAACCTTGATGACCAAATTCTCACCAACCCTCACTCAAAGTCAACATTTTACATTCACATTTCTCTGATAAAGCCACACTGCCTACAACCGTTAATTTGTGCCTATATATTTTGCTTCACCCGAGAATCCATTTTTGGAATCATTGGACTTGCCAATAAAACTGGGTGGCTAGGAGCATCTGGAGATTGTTGTTATTCCTTGCAATTGTAGCTCAGGCATTGGGGTGACAAAGTACAGTACACTTCTAAAGTACAGCAAAGATGGTAAAAGTGCTTGAGAGGTTTAGGACATGTAGTTTTAGATGTGTAGGAAGAGGCAGATGCTGGTTTAAACAGTAGACACAAGAAGTTGGGGTAACTCAGCGGGACAGGCAGCATCTCTGGAGAGAAGGAATGGGTGACGTTTCGGTTCGGGACCCTTCTTCAGACTCTGCTTAAGTAGGATGCGTGCAGATAAAGATCGTTTCAAAGTCATGCAATGCAGAGGGTAGAGTTGGTATTCCTGGTTGAGAGAAAGTATAAAAGTCGTGTGAGGATACTTACGGCATAACTGGAGAGGCTCATCACTCCAGTCCTTGCAATCTGCATGCCGATTACAGAGTTTGATTTGATCTATGCATTCTCCACTTTGACATTTAAAGTCATTGGGACCTGTGCATTCTTGATAGGGAATAAAGCATGTCAGAATTTTTGAGAAGCATGTTAACGTCTGTCCAGTTGCATTGTATACTTACCATTCTTGCAATTCAGCTCATCATTACCATCAGAGCAATCCTTAAACCCATTACATGCCTTGCTTTTTGAAATGCAGCTGCCATCACCACATTGAAAGGAATCTGGTCGGCATGTCAGAGAAGCTAAAAATACAACACAGTTTGCATTCAGGCTGTTCCACAATAAGAATCAAATTCTGGGTACATCTGACAACCTTGCACCCCACTTCTACCAATTCCAGAACAGAGCGAAAATACTGAAGATGGCTGTTCTACCTACAATACCCCACCATTTAATCTAGGTCAGATATATTCTGCCATAAGGAAAACTAATTGTAAGCTCAACTGATGAATAAGCCTCATATTATAAATTAGTGTAATTTGGGTATCTCTCAAGTCAAGAAGTGATTAGAGTTAAACTAAATGTAACCATTGAGCCAGTTCTATCATTTTCTTCAAGACTGACTAGTGTTGAACTGTCTCAAACTAACAGATAACAGTGATGGTCAGTATTAATGCTATGGGCTGAAGGGCTTCTTCTAATGCTGTATGTAATGTTGCATGCAGGTGCAGCAGGCAGTGAAGAAAGCGAATGGTATGTTAGCATTCATAGCAAAAGGATTTGAGTATAGGAGCAGGGAGGTTCTACTGCAGTTGTACAGGGTCTTGGTGAGACCACACCTGGAGTATTGCGTACAGTTTTGGTCTCCAAATCTGAGGAAGGACATTATTGCCATAGAGGGAGTGCAGAGAAGGTTCACCAGACGGATTCCTGGGATGTCAGGACTTTCATATGAAGAAAGACTGGATAGACTCGGCTTGTACTCGCTAGAATTTAGGAGATTGAGGGGGGATCTTATAGAAATCTACAAAATTCTTAAGGGGTTGGACAGGCTAGATGCAGGAAGACTGTTCCTGATGTTGGGGACGTCCAGGACAAGGGGTCACAGCTTAAGGATAGAGGGGAAATCCTTTAGGACCAAGATGAGAAAAACATTTTTCACACAGAGTGGTGAATCTCTGGAACTCTCTGCCACTGAAGGTAGTTGAGGCCAGTTCATTGGCTATATTTAAGAGGGAGTTAGATATGTCCCTTGTGACTAAAGGGATCAGGGGGTATGGAGAGAAGGCAGGTACAGGATACTGAGTTGGATGATCAGCCATGATCATATTGAATGACGGTGCAGGTTCGAAGGGCCGAATGGCCTACTGCTGCACCTATTTTCTTTGTTTCTATGTTTCTATGACCGATTTGTTGATCCCGACCTTATATTCTGTGGAGAGTTTGCACACATTCTCCCTCTTTTTGCAAACTTCTGTATCTGCAGAGATTTCTTGTCACCGCGTATTAAGTGTAAAATACATCGCGGGGCTTGCTTTCACAGAGGCCCAGGGAGCAGTTGGTGCGAGGGGACCTGACACCAAAATCGGCAACGTTCCAGAGAAGGAGTCTGGTGGAAGCATCTGGTTGGTGGAAGAGGACCGGGTTTACATTTTTACATTTCTGCCTTCAGGTTAAGGATTCTGGGAGTTAAGGATTCTGGGAGTTAAGTGAACAGTATTTATTAGTAATTATTAGTAAAGTTTAAAGGATAAAGTTTTGTGTTTTTTAATATTTAATATAGAGTTAATTTGGGAGTAAGATATGTCAGTGGAGATTGGCCCCGTGGTTTGCTCAGCCTGCAACATGTGGGAGATCAGGGATATGGTCGGTGTCCCTGGTGACTACGTTTGCAGGAAGTGTGTACAGCTGCAGCTCCTGGCAGACCGCATTGAACGATTGGAACTACGGCTGGATTCATACTGGAGCATCCACGATGCTGAGAAAGTCGTGGATAGCACGTACAGCGAGTTGGTCACACCGCAGGTAAAAGGTAAGAGGGCAGAAATGGAACGGGTGGCCAATAGCCAGCAAAGCAGTAGGCAGGTAGTGCAGGAGTCCCCTGCGGTCATCTCCCTCCTAAACAGGTATACCATTTTGGATACTGTTGAGGGAGATGGCTCATCAGGGGAATGCAGCAGCAGCCAAGTTCATGGCACCGTGGGTGCTCTGCGGCACATGAGGGGGGGGGGGGGGGGGGGGGGGGGGGGGGGGGGGGAAGAGTGGAAGGGCAATAGTAATAGGGGATTCAAATGTCAGGGGAATAGATAGGCGTTTCTGCGGCCGCAAACGAGACTCCAGGATGCTATGTTGCCTCCCTGGTGCAAGGGTCAGGAATGTCACTGAACGGCTGCGGAACATTCTGGAGGGGGAGGGTGAACAGCCAGTTGTCGTGGTGCATATTGGCACCAACGATATAGGTAAAAAAGAGATGAGGTCCTACAAGATGAATTTAGGGAGCTAGGAGATAAACTTAAAAGTAGGACCTCAAAGGTAATAATCTCTGGATTACTACCAGTACCACGGGCCAGTCAGAGTAGAAATAGGAGGATATTGCAGATGAATACGTGGCTTGAAAAATGGTGCAAGGGGGAGGGATTCAAATTTTTAGGGCATTGGAACCAGTTCTGGGGGAGGTGGGACCAGTACAAACAGGACGGTCTGCACCTGGGCTGGAATGGAACCAATGTCCTTGGGGGAGTGTTTGCTAGTGCTGTCGGGGAGGATTTAAACTAATGTGGCAGGGGGATGGGTACAAGAGCAGAGAGGCAGGGGGTGTAAAATGAGGGTAGAAGCAATAGGTAGCAAGGTGAAAAGTAAAAGTGGTAGGCAGGCAAAACCAGGGCAAAAATCAAAAAGGGCCACTTTTCAACATAATTGTATAAGGGGTAAGAGCGTTGTAATAACAAGCCTGAAGGCTTTGTGTCTCAATGCAAGGAGTATTCGTAATAAGGTGGATGAGTTGAATGTGCAGATAGCCATTAATGATTATGATATAGTTGGGATCACGGAGACATGGCTCCAGGGTGACCAAGGCTGGGAGCTGAACATCCAGGGATATTCAATATTCAGGAGGGATAGAGAGAAAGGAATAGGAGGTGGGGTAGTGTTGCTGGTTAGAGAGGAGATTAACGCAATGGAAAGGAAGGACATTAGTTGGGAGGATGTGGAATCGGTATGGGTAGAGCTGCGAAACACTAAGGGGCAGAAAACGCTGGTGGGTGTTGTGTACAGGCCACCTAACAGTAGTAGTGAAGTTGGAGATGGTATCAAACAGGAAATTAGAAATGCGTGCGACAAAGGCAAAACAGTTATAATGGGTGACTTCAATCTACATATAGATTGGGTGAATCAAATTGGCAGGGGTGCTGAGGAAGAGGATTTCTTGGAATGTATGCGGGATAGTTATCTAAATCAACATGTAGAGGAACCAACGAGAGAGCAGGCTATTTTAGACTGGGTATTGAGTAATGAGGAAGGGTTAGTTAGCAGTCTTGTTGTACGTGCCCCCTTGGGCAAGAGTGACCATAATATGGTTGAGTTCTTCATTAGGATGGAGAGTGACATTGTTAATTCAGAAACAATGGTTCTGAACTTAAAGAAAGGTAACTTTGAGGGTATGAGATGTGAATTGGCCAAGATTGACTGGCAATTAATTCTAAAAGGGTTGACGGTGGATATGCAATGGAAGACATTTAAAGACTGCATGGATGAACTACAAAAATTGTTCATCCCAGTTTGGCAAAAGAATAAATCAGGGAAGGTAGTGCATCCGTGGATAACAAGGGAAATCAGGGATAGTATCAAAGCGAAGGATGATGCGTACAAATTAGCCAGAAAAAGCAGCATACCAGAGGACTGGGAGAAATTCAGAGACTTATGTAACCCCACTTTTTAAGAAGGGAGGGAGAGAGAAAACGGGGAATTACAGACCAGTTAGTCTAACATCGGTAGTGGGGAAACTGCTAGAGTCAGTTATTAAAGATGGGATAGCAGCACATTTGGAAAGTGGTGAAATCATTGGACAAAGTCAGCATGGATTTACGAAAGGTAAATCATGTCTGACGAATCTTATAGAATTTTTCGAGGATGTAACTAGTAGTGTGGATAGGGGAGAACCAGTGGATGTGGTGTATCTAGACTTCCAGGAGGCTTTCGACAAGGTCCCACATAAGAGATTAGTATACAAACTTAAAGCACACGGCATTGGGGGTTCAGTATTGATGTGGATAGAGAACTGGCTGGCAAACAGGAAGCAAAGAGTAGGAGTAAACGGGTCCTTTTCACAATGGCGGGCAGTGACTAGTGGGGTACCGCAAGGCTCAGTGCTGGGACCCAGCTATTTACAATATATATTAATGATCTGGATGAGGGAATTGAAGGCAATATCTCCAAGTTTGCGGATGACACTAAGCTGGGGGGCAGTGTTAGCTGTGAGGAGGATGCTAGGAGACTGCAAGGTGACTTGGATAGGCTGGGTGAGTGGGAAAATGTTTGGCAGATGCAGTATAATGTGGATAAATGTGAGGTTATCCATTTTGGTGGCAAAAACAGGAAAGCAGACTATTATCTAAATGGTGGCCGATTAGGAAAAGGGGAGATGCAGCGAGACCTGGGTGTCATGGTACACCAGTCATTGAAAGTAGGCATGCAGGTGCAGCAGGCAGTGAAGAAAGCGAATGGTATGTTAGCTTTCATAGCAAAAGGATTTGAGTATAGGAGCAGGGAGGTTCTACTGCAGTTGTACAGGGTCTTGGTGAGACCACACCTGGAGTATTGCGTACAGTTTTGGTCTCCAAATCTGAGGAAGGACATTATTGCCATAGAGGGAGTGCAGAGAAGGTTCACCAGACTGATTCCTGGGATGTCAGGACTGTCTTATGAGGAAAGACTGGATAGACTTGGTTTATACTCTCTAGAATTTAGGAGATTGAGAGGGGATCTTATAGAAACTTACAAAATTCTTAAGGGGTTGGACAGGCTAGATGCAGGAAGATTGTTCCCGATGTTGGGGAAGTCCAGGACAAGGGGTCACAGCTTAAGGATAAGGGGGAAATCCTTTAAAACCGAGATGAGAAAAACTTTTTTCACACAGAGAGTGGTGAATCTCTGGAACTCTCTGCCACAGAGGCTAGTTGAGGCCAGTTCATTGGCTATATTTAAGAGGGAGTTAGATGTGGCCCTTGTGGCTAAGGGGATCAGAGGGTATGGAGAGAAGACAAGTACGGGATACTGAGTTGGATGATCAGCCATGATCATATTGAATGGCGGTGCAGGCTCGAAGGGCCGAATGGCCTACTCCTGCACCTAATTTCTATCTTTCTATGTTTCTATGCACTGGTAAATTAAAGGAAAATGCAGTGTCCAGTTAATGCAGGGAGCCAAAGCAAAATTGATAGGCATTGGGAAAATAACCTAGGGCTACGGGGGATGGAACTGTTCTTCTGGAAGCCAGCATATATTGAATGACCTTAAGTCATGATAATATACAACAGGAATAGGACTGCCACTTTAGTGATGCTAAATTTACCTATGTGTTCACTTAATTCTAAAAAGGAATCAATTCCAGTAGCACAAATCTATTTATATTTTCAGCTTGAGCTCGAATTTATGGGTCATCCTAGTCATTACCACTCAAAGCAAATACAAGTTATACCACTTACAGCAGTTGACTTCATCACTTCCATCTTTACAATCCGTATCACCATCACAGTACCAGCGACGGTGGATGCATTCACCAGAACCACAAAGGAAGTCATCAGGAGAGCAGGTTGCAGGAGCAAGAATATTCTTACACTGCACCCACGATTCATCAGATTCATCAGTGCAATCTACACGGTTGTCACATACCGAACTGGAAGGGATACATTCAGAATTTGTGCAACGAAACTCGTGTGGAGCACAGGAATGCGTAGGACAACCCTGTTCATCACTGCCATCACCACATTCATCTTCACCATTACATACAAAGGCCACAGAAATGCATCTGCCAATGGAGCAAGTAAACTCATCTGTACCGCAAGAAAGATTGCCTGAAAAACATTAAAACATTAACTAATCTTTCTACACAATCAAGTTTCTTGAAGACTTGTGCATGGACATAAAACATTTTGAAGAGATTTTAAACCACTAGTGCCTGCCAGAAGATTTGGGGCTACACATTAGAAAGTACCAAATAGTCAGGGATCGGAAACTATAGCCTTGAGGGGGATTCTATAAAGAGGATAAAACCTAGCCAGTGAATCACAAGGGTAAAGAAATAGCAAAGCACCTCCTTAAGCCCAGGAGCCCCAAAAGGTCATATTGAATGGAGAAAGCACATCGTGATATAATTATAGAGTCATAGAGTAATGGTGTGAAAGCAGGCCCCTTGGTCCAACTTGCCCACAGCGGCCAACATGTCTGTGCTACACTAGTCCCAGTTGCCTGCGTTTGGCGCATATTCCTTCAAACCTGTCCTATCCATGTGCCTGTCTCTCTCTTTCTTAAATGTTGGGATAGTCCCACCTCAACGACCTCTTCTGGAAGTTTGTTCCAAATACCCACCACTAATTATAGGAGAAACATTGGCCAACAAGAGAAATATGCTGAATAGATCTGGTGCAGATCAGCTTACGAGCGCAACATTTACTGTGAATGTTTAGAGGTCATGGAGAATTTTAAATCTACTTACCACAATCCTCTTCATCATATCCACTTTCACAGTCCTTCTCTCCATCACACTTCCAAGAGACTGGAATGCACCTTAATGACCTTGGGCCACAGTGGATTTCATCAATAGCACAGGTATCCATGTCTAGAGTGAGCAACACAAAACAAACGTAGATGTACGGACCAAACCCATTCTCAAAATGCTGTCAAATGCATTAAGTTACAATCCGATCTCCCAAGTGATACAGGAAAATTTTATTAAATTCAATGTCCTCTGTTTTCTTTCATCTCCTTGTACTAGAAATCCAGATTTAGGACTAGTGTTCAGTTTGAAGACATTAAATTAATTGAAGAGTCTCACTAGAGCTGGTCAACAGGCGCAGTGGCACAGCGGTAGAGTTGCTGCCTTACAGCGCTTGCAGCGTCAGGAACCCGGCTCGATCCAGACTACGGGTGCTGTCTGCACGGAGATTGCACATTCTCCCCGTGACCTGCGTGTGTTTTCTCCGAGAACTTCGGTTTCCTCCCACACTTCAAAAACATACAGGTTCGTAGGTTATTTGGCTTGTTAAATGTAAAAATTGTCCCTCGTGTGTAGGATAGTGTTAATATGCGGGGATCACTGGTCGGCACGGACCCGGTAGGCCAAAGGGCCCGTTTCCACACTGTATCTCTAAAATAAACTAAACAAGGTGAAAGTATGGGTCTTTAGCTTCTAGCAATAAATACACTTTTTTTTTTTAAACCTGAAAATTTGGCAGCCAAGCCAATAATGATTGGAGTCAAAGGGACCCAACAAACTTTAGAAACCAAACATTAACATGGTTGAACTGTCCCGAAGAGCTTGGGAAGGATTTTAAAAATCAAACGTCAAACAGTAGTCATATAAAACCCATTGAAAGAGCAAATTAAATTAAATGGTAAAAAATGAATGTGATTAAAAATAGCACGAATTACCCCAGAAATCAAAAATGTTAAATATTTTCTTTCTCCCAAGTTGAAAATTGTGAGCTGCCACAAAATATGTTGCGACAGCACAAGAAACTTACCGCAGAGTGCTGGGCTTTCGTCAGATCCATCTTGACAATCCACATCACCATCACACCTCCATTTACTAAGTAAGCATTGCCCATTATGGCAAATGAAATCTGATGCCCCACAAGTGGCGTTTGAAGCTAACAGAGGAAACATTCCACTAAATATTTGGATAAAGCATTACGGTTTTAACTTACAAAACAGGCAGGTAAGTTTGGTCAGGCAGCATTTGTGTAGGGAAATGGAAGTGTCCCAAGCCAAAATGTCAACTGTTCAGTTTCTGCCAGATTCAGTCTGACCTACTGAGTTTCCCCACTGGTGTCTTTGCTCAATCTAGGTAGATAGTCATCCTTTGCATTCTGGCTAAACCAATTTCATCTCAATTCCACCGGTACTACATTACCTCTCAGCTGCATACATATCGCAACTCATGATGAAACTGGTTACGTTATCCATTAAGTGAGTTACAGCTGTGTGTAGTCAAGATTCCCTCCCAGACATTCCCCAAACAAAACCTTTTAAAAACAAAGGCTGCAAGAACAGACCAGAGTGCACCTCATTTAATAGACAAGGCAACAAAGGATATTTTCACTTGATAGGATAATTACACAAGTGACATAGAGTCATAGAGTGATACAGTGTGGAAACAGGCCCTTCGGTCCAACTCGCCCACACCGGCCAACAATGTCCCAGCTACACTAGTGCCACTTGCCTGTGCTTGGTCCATATCCCTTCAAACCTGTCCTATCCATGTACCTGTCTAACTGTTTCTTAAACGATGGGATAGTCCCAGCCTCAACTACCTCCTCTGGCAGCTTGTTCCATACACCCACCACCCTTTGTGTGAAAATGTTACCTCTCTGATTCGTATTAAATCTTTTCCCCTTCACCTAGAATCCATGTCCTCTGGTGTTCGATTCCCCTACTCTGGGCAAAAGACTGTGCATCTACCTGATCTATTCCTCTGATGATTTTGTATACTTCTATAAGATCTCCCCTCATCCACCTGCGCTCCATGGAATAGAGATCCAGCCTACTCAACCTCTCCCTATAGCTCACACCCTCTAACCTTGGCAATATCGTAAATTATTTCTGAACCCTTTCAAGCTTGACAATATCTTTCCTATAACATGGTACCCAGAACTGAACACCATATTCTAAATGCAGTCTCACCAACATCTTATACAACTGCAACATGACCTTCCAACTTCTATACTCAATACTCTGACTGATGTAGGCCAAAGTGCCAAAAGCCTTTTTGACTACCTTATCTACCTACGACTCGACCTTCAAGGAACCATGCACCTGTACTTCTCGATCCCACTAAACTACAACACTACCCAGAGGCCTACCATTTACTGTGTCGGTCTTGCCCTTGTTCGACGTCCCAAAATGCAAGATCTCACACTTCTCTGTATTAAATCCCTTCAACCATTCCTCCGCCCACCTGGCCAATCGATCCAGATCCTGCTGCAATCGTTCACAATCATCTTCACTATGTGCAAAACACTAACTTTTGTATCATCAGCAAACTTGCTAATCTTGCCCTGTACGTTCTCAACCAAATCATTGATGTAGATGACAAATAGTAACCGGCCCAGCACCGAACCCTGAGGCATGCCACTCGTCACAGGCATCCAGTCCGAGAAGCAACTTTCCACTATTACCCACCGCTTCCTTCCATGGAGCCAATGTGCTATCCATTCAGCTATCTCTCCTTGGATCCCATGTGATCTAATCTTCCAGAGATGCCTACCATGCGGAACCTTGTCGAACGCCATGTACACATCATCGACAGCTCTGCCCTCAACCTTTTTGGTCAAGTCTTCAAAAGAAATCAGATTTGTGAGACACGATCTCCCACGTATAAAACCATGCTGACTATCCCTAGCTCTTGCCCATCAAATGCCTGTATATCTTATCCCTCGGAATACTCTCCAGTAACTTACCAACTACAGATGTTAAGCTCACCGGCCTATAGCTCCCAGCATTTTCCCTACAGCCCTTCATGAAAAGAGGTCCATACAAAATATTTTGGATGAATAACGAATCTCAATTAGACAAAACACTAGAATTTGATTTGCTATGCAAAATCTGGATTGAAAGACTGAGGCTAAGAACAGTAGTATTAAGCCTGCACACATTTATACACGAGACCAATGACTGTATAGGATTTCCTGCAGCTTTGATAAGCATGAATAATTCAGGATAGTTAAAGACCAAACCGTTTCAATATCTGCATGTTTTGCAGATTTTATTCACTTGCACCAATTATTGTAGAGCATGCTACATTATGCTGTCTTTGAGAAGTCTTTGCAAAATCTAGTTACATTTCACTACAATAGTTTGAAGCTATGATATTTACATAATTAAGCTATGTTTAATTTTTATTTAAAATGCAGCCATTTCCAAATTTGATTTGATTTGTGGAGAGACCAATACCAAGTATATTAGGGCCATCTACAAAATAATTAATTCTGCTTCAAAATAGAGGAAATTCAGATTCTAGGCTTCAACATGACTGGTTTCCAACAAGATCTTAATGTGATTCCTGAAATAATACAATGACCATGGTTGTTGTGAAATAATACCTTGGCACGTGCCAAGTCAGCCCAAAGCATTTAATCCCAGTGAAGATAGACACAAGGTACTGGAGTAACTCAGCGGGTCAGGCAGCATCTCTGGAGAAAAGGGATAGGCAACGTTTCAGGTCGAGACCCAACATCAGACTACTAGAATCTGATGAAGGGACCAGACTCAAAACGTCACCTATTCCTTCTCCCCAGAGATGCTGTCCCGCAGAGTTACTCCAGCATTTTGTGTCTATCTTCGGTGTAAACCAGCAACTGCAGTTCCTTCTTACACATTTTGTATGCTCCCAGCGAAAGCTGGCCCAGCCCACAATTTGACCAGTGCTCACCTATTGAGCAGTGCTTACATCAAACTGTTGGAACAGCTTACAAAGATCAGCAGTCCATTAAGCTTCAAGTTAGGCCAGTTTCTCATCCAGATGCAGACTTAAATTTGGAGTATTTAATGTCCTAGGCACTGAAGCATGATAAATTATCTATGAGAGCCTTCAATTACTACACCCAAAAGATTGTTTGAATAAGGGACCATATTCCAATTCAATTGCACATTGATTTCTCATGCACTTTCCCCATTGTCCTGGTAGAAGCCAAGCCGTAACATCCAATGCTATTCATATTAATTGTACTATTTACCATTTATACACCGATTTCCATTTTCAATCAATTGCATGCCATCTGGACAAACGCATGTGAATTTAGTTGAATTAATATTGATCTGAGGAGCAGGAAGACAGAGATATTCACAGCCTCCATTAAAACTCTGATTGCACCAGTTTTTGCCTGTTGATGAAACAAATCATGGGCCAATGTTATAAGGTATTGTTGGACATCATAGTCACTGTAAGTGGGTCAAAATAAGTTGATTAAATTAGATAAAATCGGATAATTCACAACTTTTCACGAAGATAGGTTAAATTAAAAATCATCTACTATCATCCTCTCCAATCAAGGTGCACACATTCCAATTAGAAACTAATATTAGGCATTTACCAGTATAGCAGACTATTAGTTACCCCCATCATCATTGATAAGTGCATAGGAAGCATTGGTCGATCAGATAAAATAAGAGAGTTATTTTTCCTATGAAATCAGTGTCATAGAAACAACGGGATCTATGGGAAAAGTAAGACAAGGGCTAGATAGTTTCAGACTCGGTTTTCTTGCATTATTTTCAAAAATAGCTATAAAATAGTTTCTGCAAACAAAAATACTAAAGCCTGTATGTTTCATTGTTTAACAGCATCATTGTACAGATATCACTTGAAGTGACTACTTGTCAAGTTTAGTGTTTACCCATAGTGCAGCTGTGCTCTTGAGAATGTCTAACTCCTGTGGGTAGGTTACATGGAAAGTGATTTCTTTCCTGCCAGACTTTTCTCCAAGATAGCAACTCAAGGGGGTCTCAGTCAAAATCATGTCAAAACCATTTGGCCCTTATAACAAACTCCAATTTAGGTTACGGAAATATGCATTATAATTATAATATGGATTAAGTGGCAGACGCCATCCAATTTATCGTCAAAGCCTGTACCACAAGTGTTATTGGCAAGAAAATGCCATGTTTTGGCATGGTTATGCTCGCAACAAGCTCACAAAAAACTAAAGTTTCCCCACGTAGAACAACTATCAATGTCAAATTTCTTACCTGATGGCTGAACTAAATCATGATAAACAATAATATCATGAGGTTCATCAAGATTGGAGGCTAAAGTTAGCACATTGGCCCCCGTAAACTTGTTGGCACTATGAATGTTTTCACTCTCGCTGTCAATCCAAAAGGCACGATCCTAAAAGCAAGGTATGTTTCACTTGGAATAACAACTACTGTTTGGTGACCACAAATTATGCAACAAAAAGTATTTTTAGTCAACATCTTAGCAACTGGAATTAAACCCCAGGTATGTATTATTTGCATGCAATTGATTTTTCATCCATTGGACAAAATTCTGCCTCAGCCATTTACTGGATCTATTTCAATTGTTCAGTAATACTTTCACAATCAAGTTACAACTGCTTGAGATGCATTTGGTGACCTTTTCATGTGGCTTTTTACAATCCTGCTGCTCCTACGCTCACGCATAAGAGTTATATCCATCATCAGCATGACCACGTTTTTAGAATCCAAACATAGCAAGATGCTAAATTGTACACCCGTTTACCTTCCAATAAATAGATTTATTCTAGAGGCTTCACAAGACATCAAGCCTCATTGCTAAATGGTCCCTTGAAAGTTGCTTGCAAAGATCACACTGATTCTACCATGATGGACTTGCATTCAATGTCTATGCAGCCAGATATTGAACACCAGGGAACATTCCAGGGAGGTCAATGGTTCCAAGCAACGAGTGGATTTCAGGCAGCATGTTAAAGACCAGCATGAATCAACTGAAGGCATTGCCTGGGCCTCAATAGCTGACAGGCAGATTCCTACAGAATTACCAGCACCAACCTAGACAATCGTAAACTGCAACCTTCAACCCTGCGGCAAGAGAGCAAGAAGTTGGTGATATGCAGAGTACTGCCCTGCCGATTACGAATTCAGAAGATTCAGGTGAGTTCATATTTTGGTCAAGTGGTAACCAATGTGGTTATAGCCCAAGTTTGGTCGTGGTTTATGTGCACATTATTGAAGCAGCAGTGTTGACATCTTACCTCAAACATAGCTAGAGCAAGAGGATGGCCAAGGAATATTCCAGAGTGTAATAGCATTCTTCTATCTTGACCATTTAGATCTACGCATGACAACGTGTGCAGCTTGGAATCAACCCAATAGAGACGCCTCTTCACAAGGTCTAGGAAACAATTGTGTGATGGATAAGGTTTTATTCATAAAATGCTCACAAAAAAAGGATTAGTTATCTACTTACCTAGTGCAATGCCATTTGGCCACTGAATCCCACTGGTTACCAACAGCTGGCGGGCAGCACCATTCATTCCTGCTTTTTCAATCTTTGCTGGCTCACCGCAGTCCGACCAGAATATAAACCTGTTATTCCAAAAGCAAGCAGCGGCTTTTAATTAACAAAGGATACTTGGTTGCAGAGACACAGTTACTATTCCAGTATACATCTATCCTATTACAATAAGAGCATAAAGCTCATTTCTAGTGCGTGAAGTTACCACATCTCACATGCAAGAATACAAATTTACTGAGCAAGAGCCTTCATAATTAACCAAGCTAAATCTTTTAACTTCAAATGAAACCTCGCAGATTGAAGCAATTTCTATGGTAGACACAAAATGCTGGCGTCTGAAGGGTCTCGACCTGAAACGTCACCCATTCCTTCTCTCCATAGATGCTGCCTCACCCGCTGAGTTACTCCAACATTGTGTCTACCTTTGATTTTCCCAGCATCTGCAGTTCTTTCTTACACAAAGCAATTTCTATATCAGGTAGAGAACATGAATGCTTCCAACATCTCCTTACCCCAATTTAATGGAATGTGCAGTGTGATTCTGACAAGAGCCATTAGTATCATTATTTTAAGAAAAAAACGTTTCCTATGTTGCATGATTAGCTTTGAACTGATCCTTAACCGTTTGCGCTGATATGGTGATACTCTGTACAATAGGAGTTGAAAAAGTTACCCAGATAGTGGATCAACAACTACAGAAGAAGGTTCCTTCATTTCAGTTTGAAAGAGAATCTTCCTTCTGGTTCCATTAAAGTTGGCCACAGACAGTGTTTTAATTCCCACATCTGTCCAATAAATGTTCTTGTAGATCCAGTCAACAGCAATTCCCGCAGGAATTTTTACATCCTTGATAGCTTTGGAGATACCCATTCCACCATCTTGTTCAGACAATGATTTACTGCAAGAAAGCATTCATAAACCTTTAAGTATTCAAATTAATAAGTAGTGAAAATGGGTCGGCAGTACATCAGTGGATCCATTGGCGGGAAGATGTGTAATTCCTGATTGATCAATATTGTCCCAAATTTTACCCTGCATTCAATAACTATGGGATCTTTGAAAGCGTAGAAAAAATGGGCTGCTCATTCTTTTCATGGATGAACAAGCACACTTTGAATAATTTTAGCTACAATGACAAGAAATTCAAAGAGCACAGTGAAAATTGGCAGATTACTTTCATTAGATCCATGGGCAACAAACTGGGCATTGAAGAGACAGTGATCTGCAACTAATATTGTCATTGGCACAATTCTTTCATATAATTCTGGTGGGGGGGGGGGGGTTGAAAATATAAAACTGGACAGTTTGCAAAGGATCCAATGATGTACAGATCGGAGCCACCACCAGGTAGAGTTGTATCCACAGAGCCTGGGCTAATAATAGGCAAGTGTTAAAGGCTACAGCAGTGAATGGTATTACAGCTTGTCACATTTATATAATCCTAGTTTTGTAGGTTCTCATTTACTTATTTGCAATATTTTACAAAAGTTTTATGAAAGGTAGCAAATGTTTAGAATTGTGCTGTTCCAAAAGTCTTGTCCAGCTTCACCACACCCAGGCATGTTCACGCATCAGGAGGACTGCCTACATTTATACTACACGACTGGAACTACAAAGTAATAAAACTAGATTGCTGCTTAAACCAAGTGATATTTACTCTCTCCCCCCCACCCACCGAAGTCTTACCTAAATATTGCCTGATATACCAAGTCAGCCCAGAAGATTTTCCGAGTTCCAATGTCAACATCAAGTGCTAAAGCATTTCTCAACTGGTCAACCACCAGAGTGTATTCCAAGTGATGCAATCCGATTTTCCTGATATCATAGCGATTTGCAAACATCACACTCGGCTCATCACCTGATTTGGATAACAAAAAAAAAACTCTTAATAGATTAAACACAGAAGGCTCTTCATTTTCTGAAGAGAACAATGTTCCTAATGAATCCTTCTCATTCTTCCATGGCCTACCACGAACTCCAGTCAAACTAAAATTAGGAATTCCAAAATAGTTTCCTCAAATTGGAAGTGGAGCAGAGGCCAATGGAATAGAATTGTTGCAAAATGGCTTCAAAAATAGATACAAATTGGAAAATGGAATTAAACATTACTCCATTGTCTGTGGAAAAGCAAAATGCCTTGCATTCTCAGTCCCATTCTTTACTCCTTATATGCCCACAACTGTGTAGCCAAATACATATCCAACTCAATTTACAAATTTGCAGATGACACCACAATAGCGGGCTGGATATAAAATAGTAATGAGACGGAGTACATGAAGGAGATTGACAACCTTGTAACCTGATACCAAGCCAACAACATTTCCCTTAATGTTAGCAAGACAAAGGAGATTGTGATCAACATCAGGAAGTGGTTCATTTCAGTATTGAAGAAATCTAGGGTTAGATTAGATTAGATTCCTTTATTGTCATTCAGACCTTTCGGTCTGAACGAAATGTTGTTGCCTGCAGTCATACGCAATAATAATAAATAACAAAACATACAATAAACACAAATTAACATCCACCACAGCGAGTTCACCAAGCACCTCCTCACTGTGATGGAGGCGAAAGTCTTTGTCTCTGTCTCTTCCCTCCTTGTACTCCCTCTGCGCTGAGGCAGATCCAGGCCGAAGAGGCCGAGATCTAGACTAGGATAAAGTAGCAGAAAGCAAAGATGTGCTATTATTTAATTAAATGGCAGTGGAAACACAGGGGTCAACGTGGTATCTCCCTCCCATTCTTAGTCTCAAAATTAGAGTTGGTTATCAGTCATCTGCATTGTACAGTCAGGTAACTGGCCATTTAACATTGTACTTGCCTAGAGCTTTGCAAACCCCACTGAGTAGGTCCAGGTGATATCCTTTATGGCAATCGCATTTAAAGCTGCCCTTCAAGTTAAAGCAGATTTGATTGCAGGTCTCTAGATTCTGACATTCATCAATATCTACAAGGAAGAAATTGTAGACATTTTCTAGAGATAAGGCACTGCAAATGCTGGTTGATCAAATGTTTACTAGCAAGCCAGTTTCAAAGAAGAGGATCAAACCAACTTACCTGCACAGGATTTTCCATCAACCAGTTCAAAGCCAGCTGGACATTCACATTCATAACCAATGGGAAGATCTCTGCAGATGTGAGAACAGCCACCATTGCCCACCAAGCATTCATTTAAGTCTGGAAATAAATAAGCAGAATTATTAGAACCAAGTTTTGAAATAAAGTTGAAAGTTATTGTTGACAAAGCCAGCCTTCAATAACTTTCAGTATGCAGAAACCTGGAGTCAGCCAAGAACATTTTCATCATTAGATTAGTGAATCTTTGACATTAAGTAGACCGAGCCAACTATTGGGACATGCAAATTCATTTCAGGACTGAAGAAATCTAGGGATCTAGGCCAGGATCAATTAGCAGAAAACAAAGATGAGCTACTATTTTTATTAAATCACAGAGCAAGCAAAGGGGTCAACGTGGCATCTCCGTCCCATTTCTTACAGTCTTAAAATTAGAGTTGGTATCAGTCATCTACATTTCATTAGAATCATTGATGCAAGGTGCAATACCACAAGTAAAATAATTTCAAGTTATAGTAAATACATTCAAGTTTAAATGTATAGTCTAGGTCTTAAATGTTATGCTATAATTATACTATAATATAATTCCCCTCTTCGACTATAGTGTAAAACTGTGTTAAGTGTGGGTCTTGGATTGTGTGTAAACTGTAGAAATGATATTTCGTTCAAACCTAGGTTTGAATGACAATAAATTGCATTCTATTCTATAGTTCCAAACCAGGGCATCGGAGATGTCCTCATTCTTTAGGGAAGGGGGGTTCCCCTCTTCGACTATGGCTGAGACTCCCACCAGGGTCTCTTCTATATCCCGTAGCTCTGCTCTCACTCCCCATCCCCCCACTCGTAACAAAGTCAAGAGTCCCCCTTGTCCTCACTTTCCATCCTACCAGCCGTCACATACAACAGATAATCCTCCGACATTTTCTCCGCCTCCAACGGGATCCCACCACTGGCCACATCTTCCCATCTCCTCTCTGCTTTCCGCAGAGACCGTGCCCTCCGTAACTCCCTGGTCAATTTGTCCCTTCTCTCCCAAACCACCCCCTCCCCTGGTACTTGCCCTTGCAACCGCAGAAAATGCTACATTTGTCGCTTTACCTTCTCCCTCGACTCCATCCAAGGACCTAAGCAGTCTTTCCAGGCGAGGCAGAGGTTCACCTGCACCTCCTCCAACCTCATCTATTGCATCCGCGACTCTAGGTGTCAACTGCTCTACATCGGTGAGACCAAGCACAGGCTTGGCGATTGCTTCGCCCAACACCTCCGAACAGTTCGCATTAACCAACCTAATCTCCTGGTGGCTCAGCACTTCAACTCCCCCTCCCTTTCCAAATCAGACCTATCTGTCCTGGGCCTCCTCCATGGCCAGAGTGAGTCCCACCGCAAATTGGAGGAGCAGCACCTCATATTTTGCTTGGGTAGTTTACACCCCAGCGGTATGAACATTGACTTCTCCAATTTCAGGTAGTCCTTGCTATCTCCCTCCTTCCCCTCCCCAGCTCTCCCACAGCCCACTGCCTCCGCATCTTCCTTTCTTCTTCCCGCCCCCCCCCCCAACCGAATTCTTTCGCTCCATAGATGCTGCCTCACCCGCTGAGTTTCTCCAGCATTTTTATCTACCTTCAATTTTTCCAGCATCTGCAGTTCTTTCTTAAACATACTATAATTATTCAAACACTATCTCGGCATTTATTGAGTTTATTTTTGATCCCAAATACATTCAAGCTGTTTGTAATGAGGATTCACAATAAAATTGAGAATAACTTTAAAGTAGAATAACTGGTTAATAATTTAAAATAAGACCATAAAATCATATATTGCTAAAGCAACCAAATTGAAGTTCATATTAGGTTTCTTAAACAAGAAAAACAAAATTATCAGTTTAGTATCATTGGAGCCAATTGCAGAATGGTTTGAAGAGGAAATTTGACAATGTGTGGACAAAGAAAATGTTAATTTTACAAATGAGTTTGCGGTAAATCAACAAGCAGCAAGTAATCTATTCCATTCTCAAGATATTGGAATTTTACTGTAATTTCTTAAATTCAGGAATCTCCGTTATAGTCAAAGTCACTTACTGCATTTTTCAAGAGGTTCGTCACTCCTGTCCTTGCAATCTTGTATCTGGTTACACAATTTGGTGACATTTATGCATTCTCCACTTCGGCATCGGAAATCAAAAGGCCCAGTGCAGTCTGGAACTGGGAGGAAGAATAGTTTAAAAAAGGTTGAAGTACGGAATTACAAGATTAGCTATGAAAGAAACAGCAATACTTACTCTTGCAGTCAAATTCATCACTACCATCAGTGCAATCCTTAAAACCGTCACATTTCTTGCTTTCAGGAATACAACTGCCACCACATTTGAAATAATCAGGTTTACAGTTCGGAAGTACTGAAAATGAAAGTTAAAATTCAAAGTTCAAGAAACAGATACCATAATGACAAGATCCACTTAGAGCATTACTATTTGATGATATCTTGTTAGGTCAAAACTAAGGAACCTCTGGTCCGAATGGCTTGGCAATCATTGAAACGACTTGGCAAAATACATTTTGTTTTGGAAGAGGCAATTCTTGAATAGGTTCAGTAACTTTAGTAAATTAGAAGATAACTGTACTCCTCGCCATGCTGTTCACTACAGAACCATTAATATTACCATTTTGTAAATTTCAAATAGGAATAAGTGCTGGAGTAACTCAGCAAGTTAGACAGTATCACTGGAAGACATGGATAGGCAATTTGCAGTCCTGACCCAAAACATCACCTATCCATATCCAGTACATATGCTGCCTGACACACAGGGTTACTCAAACACTGTGTTTTACTGAAGATTCCATCATCTGCAGTTCCTTGTGTCTATCAAATTCAATTGTTCCACTGTACATTTGTAGACTGGCTCACTGCTCCGGGAACAAAAGTTACAATCTTTAATCAAATATAAAGGGATCAAGTGTACTTACAACAATTGGCTTCATCACTTCCATCTTCGCAGTCATTATCACCATCACAGACCCAGAGATGATAAGTGCATTCACCAGAATCACAGGTGAACTCATTGGGGGGACACGTCACAACTGACGTGAGAACATGGCCACAGTTGACTGGAGATTCATCCGATCGGTCAGCACAATCAGCATGTGCATCACACAACCAGTTCAGGGGGATGCATTCTGAACTATTGCACAAAAACTCATGTGAGGTACAAGAACGTGCAACACAGCCACCTTCATCACTTCCATCACCACAGTCATCAGCACCATTGCAGACAAATGTTTTTGAAACACATCTTCCACTGGAGCAAGTAAACTCATCTGGATGACAAACCAGGTCTCCTGAAAAAGAACCATTAAAATATAAACCATTTGATTGATTATAACTAGCACTGCTACTTGATGCCTTTAAATCAAATAATCTATAATAGAAGAATCTGGAGAAAAGGGATAGGCAACGTTTCAGGTCGAGACCCAACATCAGACTACTAGAATCTGATGAGGGGACCAGACTCAAAACGTCACCTATTCCTTCTCCCCAGAGATGCTGTCCCGCAGAGTTACTCCAGCATTTTGTGTCTATCTTCGGTGTAAACCAGCAACTGCAGTTCCTTCTTACACATTTTGTATGCTCCCAGCGAAAGCTGGCCCAGCCCACAATTTGACCAGTGCTCACCTATTGAGCAGTGCTTACATCAAACTGTTGGAACAGCTTACAAAGATCAGCAGTCCATTAAGCTTCAAGTTAGGCCAGTTTCTCATCCAGATGCAGACTTAAATTTGGAGTATTTAATGTCCCAGGCACTGAAGCATGATAAATTATCTATGAGAGCCTTCAATTACTACACCCAAAAGATTGTTTGAATAAGGGACCATATTCCAATTCAATTGCACATTGATTTCTCATGCACTTTCCCCATTGTCCTGGTGGAAGCCAAGCCGTAACATCCAATGCTATTCATATTAATTGTACTATTTACCATTTATACACCGATTTCCATTTTCAATCAATTGCATGCCATCTGGACAAACACATGTGAATTTAGTTGAATTAATATTGATCTGAGGAGCAGGAAGACAGAGATATTCACAGCCTCCATTAAAACTCTGATTGCACCAGTTTTTGCCTGTTGATGAAACAAATCATGGGCCAATGTTATAAGGTATTGTTGGACATCATAGTCACTGTAAGTGGGTCAAAATAAGTTGATTAAATTAGATAAAATCGGATAATTCACAACTTTTCACGAAGATAGGTTAAATTAAAAATCATCTACTATCATCCTCTCCAAACAAGGTGCACACATTCCAATTAGAAACTAATATTAGGCATTTACCAGTATAACAGACTATTAGTTACCCCCATCATCATTGATAAGTGCATAGGAAGCATTGGTCGATCAGATAAAATAAGAGAGTTATTTTTCCTATGAAATCAGTGTCATAGAAACAACGGGATCTATGGGAAAAGTAAGGCAAGGGCTAGATAGTTTCAGACTCGGTTTTCTTGCATTATTTTCAAAAATAGCTATAAAATTGTTTCTGCAAACAAAAATACTAAAGCCTGTATGTTTCATTGTTTAACAGCATCATTGTACAGATATCACTTGAAGTGACTACTTGTCAAGTTTAGTGTTTACCCATAGTGCAGCTGTGCTCTTGAGAATGTCTAACTCCTGTGTGTAGGTTACATGGAAAGTGATCTTTCCTGCCAGACTTTTCTCCAAGATAGCAACTCAAGGAGGTCTCAGTCAAAATCATGTCAAAACCATTTGGCCCTTATAACAAACTCCAATTTAGGTTACGGAAATATGCATTATAATTATAATATGGATTAAGTGGCAAACGCCATCCAATTTATCGTCAAAGCCTGTACCCCAAGTGTTATTGGCAAGAAAATGCCATGTTTTGGCATGGTTATGCTCGCAACAAGCTCACAAAAAACTAAAGTTTCCCCACGTAGAACAACTATCAATGTCAAATTTCTTACCTGATGGCTGAACTAAATCATGATAAACAATAATATCATGAGGTTCATCAAGATTGGAGGCTAAAGTTAGCACATTGGCCCCCGTAAACTTGTTGGCACTATGAATGTTTTCACTCTCGCTGTCAATCCAAAAGGCACGATCCTAAAAGCAAGGTATGTTTCACTTGGAATAACAACTACTGTTTGGTGACCACAAATTATGCAACAAAAAGTATTTTTAGTCAACATCTTAGCAACTGGAATTAAAACCCAGGTATGTATTATTTGCATGCAATTGATTTTTCATCCATTGGACAAAATTCTGCCTCAGCCATTTACTGGATCTATTTCAATTGTTCAGTAATACTTTCACAATCAAGTTACAACTGCTTGAGATGCATTTGGTGACCTTTTCATGTGGCTTTTTACAATCCTGCTGCTCCTACGCTCACGCATAAGAGTTATATCCATCATCAGCATGACCACGTTTTTAGAATCCAAACATAGCAAGATGCTAAATTGTACACCCGTTTACCTTCCAATAAATAGATTTATTCTAGAGGCTTCACAAGACATCAAGCCTCATTGCTAAATGGTCCCTTGAAAGTTGCTTGCAAAGATCACACTGATTCTACCATGATGGACTTGCATTCAATGTCTATGCAGCCAGATATTGAACACCAGGGAACATTCCAGGGAGGTCAATGGTTCCAAGCAACGAGTGGATTTCAGGCAGCATGTTAAAGACCAGCATGAATCAACTGAAGGCATTGCCTGGGCCTCAATAGCTGACAGGCAGATTCCTACAGAATTACCAGCACCAACCTAGACAATCGTAAACTGCAACCTTCAACCCTGCGGCAAGAGAGCAAGAAGTTGGTGATATGCAGAGTACTGCCCTGCCGATTACGAATTCAGAAGATTCAGGTGAGTTCATATTTTGGTCAAGTGGTAACCAATGTGGTTATAGCCCAAGTTTGGTCGTGGTTTATGTGCACATTATTGAAGCAGCAGTGTTGACATCTTACCTCAAACATAGCTAGAGCAAGAGGATGGCCAAGGAATATTCCAGAGTGTAATAGCATTCTTCTATCTTGACCATTTAGATCTACGCATGACAACGTGTGCAGCTTGGAATCAACCCAATAGAGACGCCTCTTCACAAGGTCTAGGAAATAATTGTGTGATGGATAAGGTTTTATTCATAAAATGCTCACAAAAAAGGATTAGTTATCTACTTACCTAGTGCAATGCCATTTGGCCACTGAATCCCACTGGTTACCAACAGCTGGCGGGCAGCACCATTCATTCCTGCTTTTTCAATCTTTGCTGGCTCACCGCAGTCCGACCAGAATATAAACCTGTTATTCCAAAAGCAAGCAGCGGCTTTTAATTAACAAAGGATACTTGGTTGCAGAGACAGTTACTATTCCAGTATACATCTATCCTATTACAATAAGAGCATAAAGCTCATTTCTAGTGCGTGAAGTTACCACATCTCACATGCAAGAACACAAATTTACTGAGCAAGAGCCTTCATAATTAACCAAGCTAAATCTTTTAACTTTAAATGAAACCTCGCAGATTGAAGCAATTTCTATGGTAGACACAAAATGCTGGCGTCTGAAGGGTCTCGACCTGAAACGTCACCCATTCCTTCTCTCCATAGATGCTGCCTCACCCGCTGAGTTACTCCAACATTGTGTCTACCTTTGATTTTCCCAGCATCTGCAGTTCTTTCTTACACAAAGCAATTTCTATATCAGGTAGAGAACATGAATGCTTCCAACATCTCCTTACCCCAATTTAATGGAATGTGCAGTGTGATTCTGACAAGAGCCATTAGTATCATTATTTTAAGAAAAAAACGTTTCCTATGTTGCATGATTAGTTTTGAACTGATCCTTAACCATTTGCGCTGATATGGTGATACTCTGTACAATAGGAGTTAAAAAAGTTACCCAGATAGTGGATCAACAACTACAGAAGAAGGTTCCATCATTTCAGTTTGAAAGAGAATCTTCCTTCTGGTTCCATTAAAGTTGGCCACAGACAGTGTTTTAATTCCCACATCTGTCCAATAAATGTTCTTGTAGATCCAGTCAACAGCAATTCCCGCAGGAATTTTTACATCCTTGATAGCTTTGGAGATACCCATTCCACCATCTTGTTCAGACAATGATTTACTGCAAGAAAGCATTCATAAACCTTTAAGTATTCAAATTAATAAGTAGTGAAAACGGGTCGGCTGTACATCAGTGGATCCATTGGCGGGAAGATGTGTAATTCCTGATTGATCAATATTGTCCCAAATTTTACCCTGCATTCAATGACTATGGGATCTTTGAAAGCGTAGAAAAAATGGGCTGCTCATTCTTTTCATGGATGAACAAGCACACTTTGAATAATTTTAGCTACAATGACAAGAAATTCAAAGAGCACAGTGAAAATTGGCAGATTACTTTCATTAGATCCATGGGCAACAAACTGGGCATTGAAGAGACAGTGATCTGCAACAAATATTGTCATTGGCACAATTCTTTCATATAATTCTGGTGGGGGGGGGGGTTGAAAAGATAAAACTGGGCAGTTTGCAAAGGATCCAATGATGTACAGATCGGAGCCACCACCAGGTAGAGTTGTATCCACAGAGCCTGGGCTAATAATAGGCAAGTGTTAAAGACTACAGCAGTGAATTACAGCTTGTCACATTTATATAATCCTAGTTTTGTAGGTTCTCATTTACATATTTGCAATATTTTACAAAAGTTTTATGAAAGGTAGCAAATGTTTAGAATTGTGCTGTTCCAAAAGTCTTGTCCAGCTTCACCACACCCAGGCATGTTCACGCATCAGGAGGACTGCCTACATTTATACTACACGACTGGAACTACAAAGTAATAAAACTAGATTGCTGCTTAAACCAAGTGATATTTACTCTCTCCCCCCCACCCACCGAAGTCTTACCTAAATATTGCCTGATATACCAAGTCAGCCCAGAAGATTTTCCGAGTTCCAATGTCAACATCAAGTGCTAAAGCATTTCTCAACTGGTCAACCACCAGAGTGTATTCCAAGTGATGCAATCCGATTTTCCTGATATCATAGCGATTTGCAAACATCACACTCGGCTCATCACCTGATTTGGATAACAACAAAAAAAAAACTCTTAATAGATTAAACACAGAAGGCTCTTCATTTTCTGAAGAGAACAATGTTCCTAATGAATCCTTCTCATTCTTCCATGGCCTACCACGAACTCCAGTCAAACTAAAATTAGGAATTCCAAAATAGTTTCCTCAAATTGGAAGTGGAGCAGAGGCCAATGGAATAGAATTGTTGCAAAATGGCTTCAAAAATAAAGATACAAATTGGAAAATGGAATTAAACATTACTCCATTGTCTGTGGAAAAGCAAAATGCCTTGCATTCTCAGTCCCATTCTTTACTCCTTATATGCCCACAACTGTGCAGCCAAATACATATCCAACTCAATTTACAAATTTGCAGATGACACCACAATAGCGGGCTGGATATAAAATAATAATGAGACGGAGTACATGAAGGAGATTGACAACCTTGTAACCTGATGCCAAGCCAACAACATTTCCCTTAATGTTAGCAAGACAAAGGAGATTGTGATCAACATCAGGAAGTGGTTCATTTCAGGATTGAAGAAATCTAGGGTTAGATTAGATTAGATTCCTTTATTGTCATTCAGACCTTTCGGTCTGAACGAAATGTTGTTGCCTGCAGTCATACGCAATAATAATAAATAACAAAACATACAATAAACACAAATTAACATCCACCACAGCGAGTTCACGAAGCACCTCCTCACTGTGATGGAGGCGAAAGTCTTTGTCTCTGTCTCTTCCCTCCTTGTACTCCCTCTGCGCTGAGGCAGATCCAGGCCGAAGAGGCCGAGATCTAGACTAGGATAAAGTAGCAGAAAGCAAAGATGTGCTATTATTTAATTAAATGGCAGTGGAAACACAGGGGTCAACGTGGTATCTCCCTCCCATTCTTAGTCTCAAAATTAGAGTTGGTTATCAGTCATCTGCATTGTACAGTCAGGTAACTGGCCATTTAACATTGTACTTGCCTAGAGCTTTGCAAACCCCACTGAGTAGGTCCAGGTGATATCCTTTATGGCAATCGCATTTAAAGCTGCCCTTCAAGTTAAAGCAGATTTGATTGCAGGTCTCTAGATTCTGACATTCATCAATATCTACAAGGAAGAAATTGTAGACATTTTCTAGAGATAAGGCACTGCAAATGCTGGTTGATCAAATGTTTACTAGCAAGCCAGTTTCAAAGAAGAGGATCAAACCAACTTACCTGCACAGGATTTCCATCAACCAGTTCAAAGCCAGCTGGACATTCACATTCATAACCAATGGGAAGATCTCTGCAGATGTGAGAACAGCCACCATTGCCCACCAAGCATTCATTTAAGTCTGGAAATAAATAAGCAGAATTATTAGAACCAAGTTTTGAAATAAAGTTGAAAGTTATTGTTGACAAAGCCAGCCTTCAATAACTTTCAGTATGCAGAAACCTGGAGTCAGCCAAGAACATTTTCATCATTAGATTAGTGAATCTTTGACATTAAGTAGACCGAGCCAACTATTGGGACATGCAAATTCATTTCAGGACTGAAGAAATCTAGGGATCTAGGCCAGGATCAATTAGCAGAAAACAAAGATGAGCTACTATTTTTATTAAATCACAGAGCAAGCAAAGGGGTCAACGTGGCATCTCCGTCCCATTTCTTACAGTCTTAAAATTAGAGTTGGTATCAGTCATCTACATTTCATTAGAATCATTGATGCAAGGTGCAATACCACAAGTAAAATAATTTCAAGTTATAGTAAATACATTCAAGTTTAAATGTATAGTCTAGGTCTTAAATGTTATGCTATAATTATACTATAATATAATTCCCCTCTTCGACTATAGTGTAAAACTGTGTTAAGTGTGGGTCTTGGATTGTGTGTAAACTGTAGAAATGATATTTCGTTCAAACCTAGGTTTGAATGACAATAAATTGCATTCTATTCTATAGTTCCAAACCAGGGCATCGGAGATGTCCTCATTCTTTAGGGAAGGGGGGTTCCCCTCTTCGACTATGGCTGAGACTCCCACCAGGGTCTCTTCTATATCCCGTAGCTCTGCTCTCACTCCCCATCCCCCCCACTCGTAACAAAGTCAAGAGTCCCCCTTGTCCTCACTTTCCATCCTACCAGCCGTCACATACAACAGATAATCCTCCAACATTTTCTCCGCCTCCAACGGGATCCCACCACTGGCCACATCTTCCCATCTCCTCTCCTTTCTGCTTTCCGCAGAGACCGTGCCCTCCGTAACTCCCTGGTCAATTTGTCCCTTCTCTCCCAAACCACCCCCTCCCCTGGTACTTGCCCTTGCAACCGCAGAAAATGCTACATTTGTCGCTTTACCTTCTCCCTCGACTCCATCCAAGGACCTAAGCAGTCTTTCCAGGCGAGGCAGAGGTTCACCTGCACCTCCTCCAACCTCATCTATTGCATCCGCGACTCTAGGTGTCAACTGCTCTACATCGGTGAGACCAAGCACAGGCTTGGCGATTGCTTCGCCCAACACCTCCGAACAGTTCGCATTAACCAACCTAATCTCCTGGTGGCTCAGCACTTCAACTCCCCCTCCCTTTCCAAATCAGACCTATCTGTCCTGGGCCTCCTCCATGGCCAGAGTGAGTCCCACCGCAAATTGGAGGAGCAGCACCTCATATTTTGCTTGGGTAGTTTACACCCCAGCGGTATGAACATTGACTTCTCCAATTTCAGGTAGTCCTTGCTATCTCCCTCCTTCCCCTCCCCAGCTCTCCCACAGCCCACTGCCTCCGCATCTTCCTTTCTTCTTCCCGCCCCCCCCCCCCAACCGAATTATTTCGCTCCATAGATGCTGCCTCACCCGCTGAGTTTCTCCAGCATTTTTATCTACCTTCAATTTTTCCAGCATCTGCAGTTCTTTCTTAAACATACTATAATTATTCAAACACTATCTCGGCATTTATTGAGTTTATTTTTGATCCCAAATACATTCAAGCTGTTTGTAATGAGGGTTCACAATAAAATTGAGAATAACTTTAAAGTAGAATAACTGGTTAATAATTTAAAATAAGACCATAAAATCATATATTGCTAAAGCAACCAAATTGAAGTTCATATTAGGTTTCTTAAACAAGAAAAACAAAATTATCAGTTTAGTATCATTGGAGCCAATTGCAGAATGGTTTGAAGAGGAAATTTGACAATGTGTGGACAAAGAAAATGTTAATTTTCCAAATGAGTTTGCGGTAAATCAACAAGCAGCAAGTAATCTATTCCATTCTCAAGATATTGGAATTTTACTGTAATTTCTTAAATTCAGGAATCTCCGTTATAGTCAAAGTCACTTACTGCATTTTTCAAGAGGTTCGTCACTCCTGTCCTTGCAATCTTGTATCTGGTTACACAATTTGGTGACATTTATGCATTCTCCACTTCGGCATCGGAAATCAAAAGGCCCAGTGCAGTCTGGAACTGGGAGGAAGAATAGTTTAAAAAAGGTTGAAGTACGGAATTACAAGATTAGCTATGAAAGAAACAGCAATACTTACTCTTGCAGTCAAATTCATCACTACCATCAGTGCAATCCTTAAAACCGTCACATTTCTTGCTTTCAGGAATACAACTGCCACCACATTTGAAATAATCAGGTTTACAGTTCGGAAGTGCTGAAAATGAAAGTTAAAATTCAAAGTTCAAGAAACAGATACCATAATGACAAGATCCACTTAGAGCATTACTATTTGATGATATCTTGTTAGGTCAAAACTAAGGAACCTCTGGTCCGAATGGCTTGGCATTCATTGAAACGACTTGGCAAAATACATTTTGTTTTGGAAGAGGCAATTCTTGAATAGGTTCAGTAACTTTAGTAAATTAGAAGATAACTGTACTCCTCACCATGCTGTTCACTACAGAACCATTAATATTGCCATTTTGTAAATTTCAAATAGGAATAAGTGCTGGAGTAACTCAGCAAGTTAGACAGTATCACTGGAAGACATGGATAGGCAATTTGCAGTCCTGACCCAAAACATCACCTATCCATATCCAGTACATATGCTGCCTGACACACAGGGTTACTCAAACACTGTGTTTTACTGAAGATTCCATCATCTGCAGTTCCTTGTGTCTATCAAATTCAATTGTTCCACTGTACATTTGTAGACTGGCTCACTGCTCCGGGAACAAAAGTTACAATCTTTAATCAAATATAAAGGGATCAAGTGTACTTACAACAATTGGCTTCATCACTTCCATCTTCGCAGTCATTATCACCATCACAGACCCAGAGATGATAAATGCATTCACCAGAATCACAGGTGAACTCATTGGGGGGACACGTCACAACTGATGTGAGAACATGGCCACAGTTGACTGGAGATTCATCCGATCGGTCAGCACAATCAGCATGTGCATCACACAACCAGTTCAGGGGGATGCATTCTGAACTATTGCACAAAAACTCATGCGAGGTACAAGAACGTGCAACACAGCCACCTTCATCACTTCCATCACCACAGTCATCAGCACCATTGCAGACAAATGTTTTTGAAACACATCTTCCACTGGAGCAAGTAAACTCATCTGGATGACAAACCAGGTCTCCTGAAAAAGAACCATTAAAATATAAACCATTTGATTGATTATAACTAGCACTTCTACTTGATGCCTTTAAATCAAATAATCTATAATAGCTTCTGAACTTTCATTTGAATATAATATGCAAGCTTCTTATATGACCATGATATGATGTACCATCACCTGTTCAATACACTGATATTCTGTGACAATTTCAAGAAAAGGATTAAAAAAGTGATTCCAGTGAATTGTTGCCAAGTGTCTGAAGACAGCCATAAGCAAGTGAAAACAGATAATTTTCAAATCAAGAACTTGGTAGTTAATTTGGCCCTTCATACCTGCTTAGCACCGTGGTTTAAAAAACCCAGCTAACCTAGTACCTCAAGCCCATCTACCTACCTTGTCTTTGTATCCAACGATTCATTTAACCAACAATATACAATCAGATATTTACAAAATACATACAAAATGCAAGTATTTATCACTATTTGGAATCAATAGCTCGAGATTTACAACTTTCACCTTTGACATCTCTAGTATCACAACAGCTATATTGGATAAATCTTTGCATTTATAGCAGAATGGAAAGCAATAATTCCATTCAACTATCCAAACAACCAGGGGCCTTGCACAACTGTTGGAATTAACAAAAGAGACATCAACCTGCCTATCACATCTTATCAACATAGCAACAATATTTGGTACCACATCTCCATTAGAATTGAATGCATTGTACAGATCCAGAACAGCAGTGCATTTCAACCTGGCAAGTGTCACCCCCAGAATAAGAGACATAACCAAATGACATGCCACAGAATACCCCCATTGAGATGGAAGTAATTAGCAACAATCTTCACCCTTTCCAAAAGTAAACAATGATGAGAATTAAAGTTCAAATGGATTTCGCTGCTTACAGAACATTATCAGACCAGACAAGTGGGGAAAGATTGGATAATGTTAATACTCAAAGGGAATAAGAGCCATTGCACATGTCACAACAAAATAAGCAGTGGAAAGGCAAATTATATCACGGCCTTTATGATGGGATTTGAGTGTACAGTAATAACAGAGCATTAGGAGAGAACACAATGAAGCAGGTTCCAATTATCCCAAAATAAACATAGTTGCCTTAAAAGTGGTGTAGCAATGATTGGTCTCAGGTACACAAGTTCGCTCATGAGATTTAAACAATTTGACTAAGCCTGTATATTCTCAGATATAAAGGAATGGAAGGAGTTCATAGTGAAACAAAACTCTCACATGGGTCAGGTGGCTGGATGCATGGAAAAAAGCTCCAGGCAGAGTCATTTAGAACTAAGCAGTCACAGGAGATGCAAGGAGACATTTCTCCCTCAGAGTGAGTTATGAGCCTTTGGAGATTTAACTGGCAATCGCATTAAAAACAAATCAATAGATTTCTAGATATTATAAAGGGAGCAAATTGAAGGGGTTAAGATAGATCAATCACTTTCTTGATGAAGGGTAGAATAGGCTCAATGGGTCAGGAGGCCTAATCCTGCAACCATTCACATGGCTATCCTACTTCTGAGTCAATTAGATAAGCCTACCTTTTTTTTATCATGACTCCAATTTTCTTCCTGCCTTTGTTAACTGCTTCCATAAAACAACCCTGCTACTCCACATCAGAAGGCTAAACATTACAGTCGTCATTGCTTTCCAGCAACCTGCTTTCACCCAGCATTTTGCTCCCTCTTTCAGCAAAGAACAAACCAATTTGAGGAATTTCAGGAGTTTGTTTAGATTGAAGCAAACAACAAACAGCACAGACTTGGTATATTTTATCAAGGAAGAAACGATACAATATCAACTGGCATGTTCATTAGATTATACATTTTGGTTAGACCCGTTTATTTGGACAGTCAAATACTGGGTTGACACGCCGAAATTGAGAGTTTGGAACTTTTTACTTTGGAAAAAAAAGGCAAATTATATTGTCTATAAGCCGAGTGCATAGTTATCATGAGCGCCACAGGTACATAGAAGGTGTATGGCACGTATAGCTCCTTTATTGCAAGGAAATACTGTATTCCAATATTCTAAAAAAAAAAGATTAAATGTGACACTTGTGCTCGGAACGGGACGCAAAATCGTAGACTGATTTGGTGCAAATGGTATTCACTTGTTTAAATACAACTGCTCGCGTTATTTATTAGGATACATTGTCCCCTCTCCCCTCAATACTTCGCAAACTACTTTCCATTACACTTACGCTGCTACACGTTAGAAAATAAACGGCACATCTCTCACCATTTGCATGCGCGAACTCACAGGAACAAGCTGCTAACAGTAATATCATCAACCGAAAGGGAACCATGTCACTGCTTTCACCTGAAGCAGGAATCCAAAACCTGGGGTCCCAACTGGAGGGCGTCATACACCAAGTCAGCCTCCGATTCCGCATTCCCACTCTAAGCCCAAGTCCGCAGCTAAGCGCAAGCAGCCCATTTAATAGCTTTATTTTGCTCCTCACGACCACTCATTGGTCGTTGTGCGCCTCAAATTCCGATTTGCTAACTAATTATACCGGAACCCGCCCTGTCGATATATTGATTTGCGAAGGTAACGGGAAATGTAAGATTGAATGGAGACACAATTTCTATATTTAAATATATATACCTTTTGAATCTTGTTACCATCTTATAAATTTGCACTATTGACGTAAACGATCTCGTTTACTTGTGGCTGACGTATTTAAAATCAAAAAGGTTTGTTAAGTGATAGGTAGTTATGAAATTGGTTTCTGAAACCCAATATTCTGATCATTCTCAAATCACAATTATAAATATGGTCATTATTATCACAAAGGTTTCAATCTTCCTCCTATCTGGTTGGAGAAAATTCAGCCAGATAACCAATGTGGCAGTGCAGAATGTGCTGTGGAACCAAGATAAGTTATGATTAGGTAAAACTAGGCATCATCTGCATATGTGTGGAAATCGATGTGCTTTAAATCGTATTAGGGATGTGGTGGCCAAGGATAGACGCTTGGGAAACTCCAGAGGTAACAAAGCAGAGGTGGTGAATAAACTCATTGTCGTCTTTGGCTGTGCCTGGTCAGATGAGAATGGAACTGAACGAGGATAATGCAACCAAGTTAACAGATTGAAGAGAGACGGAATGTTAAATACCGCTGAGATACTGAGAATATTGAGGAGGGATAGTTTATCACAGTCACAGAACACATCAGATAAAAGGAGCTGGAGTAGGGACACTTACACCCTCAAGCCTGCCCTGTCATTCAATATGATCAGTGGTAATCTAGGCTGGTTTCAACTTTTCCTCGATGCCAGTTCCCTATAGTCTACAGGCTATAAGATTAATTTCTTGATCTTAAAATATTTATCCATCTCCACCTTAAATATATCCAAAGCTTTGACACCACTGCCCTCTGGGGACAGGTTTCTGGAGATTCACAATCCTCTGTCCTTTAGTCCTTACAAATGTGATGTAATGCGGTTTGATGCACTAAGGAGTGGGCCATACATGAGGCTAGGACATGAATAGTTTAGCAATTACAGCAAAAATGATTTTTCTTTGATAGCAACATGTTGACTAGGTTTGACTACATTCAAAAGAAGACAGAGTGGTGGAATAGCTCAGCAGGTCAGACAGCAACTCAGGGGAACATGGATAGGCAATGTTTCCGGTCAGGACCCCAGACTGATTTTGGAGGGAGTGGGGGGGGGGGGGGGGGGGGGGGGGGGGGGGGGGGGGGGGGGGGTGGAGGGGGTGGAGGAGAGTGGAGTGTGGGAAAGCAAGCTGGAAGATAGTATGGGCAGGACAAAGCCTGGCAGGCACTAAGGTGACACAGGTGCAGAGGGTTATTTGATAGGCAGATGGTTGGATGGGAAGGGATGAGTGAACCAAGGAGTTGCGGAGGGAGTGGAATCTGAGAATGGCGGAACTGGATAGAGATAGGAAGATGTGACTGGTGGTGGGATAGCATTGAAGCTGACTCTTTCAGATCCCCCCCCCCCCCACACCCACAGGCAACAATCAGTCCGAAGAAGGCTCCTGACCCAAAACGTCACTATCCATGTTCTCCTGAATTGCTGCCTGACCTGCTGAGTTACCCCAGCACTCTGTACCTTATTTTATAAACCAGCATCTGCAGTTCCTTGTTTCTACATTTGACTATATTCAGTTATTTCCTCCTTGATTATTCACTCTAGCGTTTTGCCAGCGGTAGATGTCAATGTTACTGGCCTGTATTTCCTTGTCATTTATCTTCCTCTCTTTTTGAACACGAGAGCCACAATGATTGTTTTCCCATCTTCTTGTTCCCTCATGAAATTTAGCGAGTTTCCAAAAATTTCAGTGACATGCAGTTTAATTTGTGATTCTGAGAAGAGTGTTTCAGTACTGTGGCAAGGTCAGAAAACTCTTCGATATCAGACATGAGATGATAGTTCATTAAAAAAAAGGTGCCAAGCATAAATTTTGTTGAGGATATAGATGGTTGTGCCAGATATTGTGATGTATACACAGAACATGAATCAGGTGGTGTTTTTAACCTCTTCAAGCCGTCTTGTATTTTATAGAACCTGTTCCCATCCTCAAATGTTCTTGCAGTATAACTCTTATAAGTACTGTCAGTCAATTTACAAAATATTACATCTTCCACTTCATACACATTTCCTGTCCTTCATTCAGTCTACGACTCAAAATCTTTGTAATATATTTTTTTATTAAAGGTAATCAATTACAGTGCTTCAAACAACTTTATATCAAATTAATTCAATTTGCATTAAGTAAAACACTAATAATACTTATCTACTATTTTTTTTAGAAATAATGATAGAAAAAGAATAGAACAGTTATAAATCATTAAGAGAGTGATTAAATAATAATTTGATTATATATAAGAAAGAAAAGAGAAACGAAAATTAAAAAAAAAAAAATAAATTAAAAAAAAAATGAAAAACCACAATATGTATTGTTAATAACACTACTACAAGTGATAGTATCAATAAAGACATATATGTTAATTCCAATATAAAAATGAATTATTCTCACCAAATCCCGCAGGGTGCACGCCGAGCTGTGTTGCCAAGAACAGCTACTTCTCTAAATACTGTATATATGGAGACCATATCTGTTCAAAAGAATTATACTTGTCCAATAGGACAAATCTAATTCTTTCCAGATGTAACGTCTCCATCATCTCTGCTGCCCACATTTTGGTTGTGGGGGATAATGTTCCCTTCCAAATTTCAATATGATTTTTTTCCCAATTATCAAACAGTAATCAAAGAAATTTCTTTGATTTACTGTAAGTGATAGATGTAAATCTGGAATTCCAAATATTATTAGCTTTGGGTTAGGGTCCAATTTAACTTTGATGACTTCAGAAATAACTTAAAAATTTCTGTCCAGTAATAATTCAATTTAGGACATGTAACGAAACTATGTATTAAATTTGCCTCTGCTTTCTTGCACTTATCACAAATAGCGGAGAGATTCGGAAAAATACTATTTAATTTAGTTTTCGAATAATGTAACCTATATAATACTTTAAATTGTATCAATATATGTCTGGCGTTTAATGAACACCGGTGTATTCGTTGTAGACTTTCTTCCCAGTTTTCTTTTGTTATAGCCAATCCCATTTCATTTTCCCATGCTTGACGATATATTTCCGTTATTGGATTCTCCTTATCCAAAATGATGTTATATATATAGGCTATTAATTTTTCTGTATTTGGATATAAATTAAACAGTTCGTCTAACAGTCCTGCTTCTTTATTTTTATAATCTTGTGTATTGGATTTAATATAATCTCTAATTTGTAAATACCTAAACAAATGTTGTGGAGACAATCCATAAATATCTTGTAACTCCTGGAATAAAAGAAATTTTCCTTTTCTATAAAGGTGTTCTATCCTTGTAATTCCTAAATCATCCCATTGTTTAAACCCCCCATCTAATATAGCAGGTTTAAACAATGGGTTATTCATAATTGGTAATCTAAATGAGATTATCCAAATGTAGAGTCTTAACTATTTGTTTCCAAATACGTCTATTATTATATATTATTAGGTTGTCTTTATAATTTTTTTTTTGTACTTCCGTTGGTGCAAAAATTATCGAACCTACATTGAAAGGTAGACAGTCTTCCTTTTCTATATTTAACCATGTCGGTTCATGATCCATATTTACCCACCAGAAATTCATATTCTTAATCTGAACAGCCGAAAAATAATATAAAAAGTTTGGAAGTGCTAATCCTCCATTTATCTTAGCTTTGCATAGATGTTTTTTATTTATTCTGTGATTTTTATAATCCCAAATAAAACTATTAACAATATTATCAATTAAAAAAAAAAAAGTTTTCGGAAGAAAAAAAGGAATAGCCTGAAACAAATATAACAACTGTGGTAGAAATACTATCTTTATGGCACTTATTCTACCAATCATGGATATAGGAAGTGTTTTCCAATATAAAATATTTTTTCTAAGTTTATCTAATAATTGAGGATAGTTGGATTTTATTAATGAGTTATGAGTTTTAGTTACGTTAATCCCTAAATATTTAAGTTTGTCTGTAACTACTTTTAATGGGTATTGTTGTAATGTATTTAGATTTATTCCTGTTATTGGCATAATCTCGCTTTTATCCCAATTAATCCTATACCCAGAAAATGCACCAAACTTAGTTATAATGTTTAGCAGGTTGGGAATACTAATTTCCGGTTTTGTAATATAAATCAAAACATCATCTGCATATAAAGAAATTTTATTAGTTGTTGTATCAGTATTATAGCCATATATTTCAGGTTCAGATCTAATTTTTTCCGCCAATGGTTCTATCACCAATGCGAACAATAAGGGTGATAACGGACATCCCTGTCTGCATCCCCTAGAGAGTTTGAATTTGGCTGATAAAATTTGGTTAGTCAAAATTCTTGCAATAGGATTCGAATATAAAATTCTTACCCATTTACAAAATCTATCCCCCAATTGAAACTTTTCCATTATATTAAATAAATACATCCATTCCACCTGATCAAACGCTTTTTCTGCATCTAATGATATAACCGCTAGTTCCGTATCTCGTATTCCTTTTGAATATATAATATAATATTAAACAAGCATCTGAGATTATGGGATGAATAACGTTTTGGGATAAAACCTGTTTGATCATAATGTATTAATTTAGAGATCACTAAACTTAATCTCCTAGATAAGACCTTAGTTAATATTTTTTGGTCTGTATTTAAAAGGGCAATCGCTCTATATGATCCAGGATCTTCCAAATCCTTATCTACTTTAGGGATGAGTGTAATTGTGGATTCATTTAGAGATTCTGGTAATTTTCCTTGGTCATATGCATATCTATACATTATTTGTAATCTTGGAGAAATCAGATCTTGAAATTTTTTATAAAATTCTGCACTCAGGCCATCCGGGCCCGCTGCTTTTCCGTTCTTTAGCGAACTAATTGATTCTATAATGTCTTTTACTGTTATTTCAGCATTTAACAATTCTCTACCTTCCTGATCTAAGCTATTGATTTGACATTCCTGTAAAAATATTTCCATACTATCTGTTTGTCCTGTTAGTTTTGACAAATAAAGATTTTTATAATATTGTAAAAATCTATCATTAATATCTTTTGGAGTAATCAGTATATTTCCATACTCAGATCTAATTCCGTGTATCATCTTCTCATCTTCTAATTTTCTAAGCTGTCGTGCTAGTAATTTTTGAGGTTTATCTCCAAATTCAAAATACACTTGTTTAGTTTGTTGAAAAAGTTTAATAACTTGATTAGAATATATTTTATTTAATCTATATTTTACTGATGCAATTTTATTACTTAACTCTTTGGAAGGCTGTTTTATATTTTCATTATCTAGACGTTTTATCTCATTTTCTAAATTTTGTTCTATTTTTCGATTTTCTTTATTGAGATGTGCTTGTGCGGATATTATTGCGCCACGCATGAATGCCTTAAATGTGTCCCAAAATAGTGATGGGGAAATTTCAGGATTATCATTAGTTTCAAAAAATAATTTAATCTGATCCATCACATATTTACAACAGTCATTGTCCTTTAATATCTGAGGGTTAAATCTCCAGGTAGTAGTTTTATTAGATATATCTTTTAATTTTATCTTAAATGTTAATGGCGCATGATCCGAGATGATAATATTATGATATTTTGCGTCATACGTAAAAGGAAGTAATTTAGAATGTATTAAAAAATAATCTATCCTCGAATAGGTTCCATGTACGGGCGAGAAAAAAGAATATTCTCGTCCGGATGGATTATCTAACCTCCAGATGTCTTTAATATTAGATGTATTGATAAAAGCATTTATGAATTTACTTGATTTCGAGGCAGTTTTCCTTTTTGCAGATGATCTATCTAGATAGTTATCTAAAGTACAATTTAAATCACCTCCAATTATTAAATTGTGTTGAGTGGATATAGGAATATTATTAAATATTTTCTTAAAAAATAGTGGATTATCAAAATTAGGGGCATATATATTCATTAAAATTACCTTTTTTGAATATAATTCCCCTGTAATTATTACATATCTACCTTCTTTATCTATAATAGAACTTTGTATGAAAGGTATACCTTTGCGAATAATTATTGCAACTCCTCTAGATTTATGTATAAATGTAGAATGATACACCTTAGAAATCCATTTAGCTGTTAATCTATGTTGAGCATCTTTTTTAAGATGAGTCTCTTGAAGGAAAATGACATCTGTCTTCAATCTGTTCAACTGAGCTAACACCTTTCCCCTTTTAATTGGTTCATTAATTCCTTTTACATTCCAACTGCAGAAGGTTACTCCATCACCCCCAGTCTTCACCTTTATATCATGCATTTTACTATTAGGGCGGCTTTTTTTGGAGTAGCCTTCTTGACTCCCCCAGCTCCCCGTTGCGCCCAGACATCAATCCAATGAGAATTTCTATCCACCTTAATCCGCATCTATGTCTTCTTAAACTAAATACACAATATCCTTCACATCTACATTCAAATAATATATAATATAAGATCAATAAAAAACAAAAACAATAAGAAATATCAATAATAAAAAAAAAGTAAAGGGTGTTAATAGGGTGCTCAGAAAAAAAAGAAACTACACTTGTATAGTGTGTAGTATGTGAAGGTGAAAGCCACACTAACGTGGCCATTAATCTAAAGACTTCCGTTTAAAAAAAAAAAAAAAAAGATGTTAATTATACCAGCTCCTATCTCAAATGCTATATATATTGGGGTGGGGTATTAACTTTATATACTTAGTACTTAGTAATTATTTCTATTATTCATATTACTATTTGCTAATTACTAATATCAATTGTATTTAATACTATAATATGTAATACTATTATCATGGAATAATTAAATATTTTCTAATAATTAATACAGAACTACAACTAAATGTCCATTATTCCACTTCCTTCTAAGTGAGTATTTCATAACCACAGGTCGATGATAAAGGTTCAGCTCTCTCCTTCTCCCTCGGGTCCTTCCTCCGCGTCTTCTCTCTCTTCATCTTCTGGCTTCTGCTGTATGCCTCGGGCGAATTTCAATGCTTCAGTATACTTAACGAAACGATATTCCTTGTCATCATAAGTTACTCTCAGTGTTGCTGGGTACATCAAGCCATATCTCAGATCCTTAGTATTCTGTAAATTCCTCAGGATACCTCTTGTTTCTCTAAATAGTGATCTTTTCTTGGCCACTTCTGCTGGGTAGTCTCTAAAAATACTGATGTTGTCTCCCTCGTATTTCAGGTTTCTCTTTTTTATTATTATCTTCATCATTTCTTCGAAGACATGATCAAAGGCCACTTTTACAATCATTTGTCTGGGCGATGACCCTATCCCAGGGGCCCGTCTTAGAGCCCTATGTGCACGGCTCAACAGGGGTTCTTGATCCAAATTCAGAATATCCTTTAAAAGTTTTGCAACAAATTTTCGAGGATCTTGACTCCGCTCACGACCTTCGCTCAGACCAACTATACGCAAATTTTTACGGCGTTGGCGTCCCTCCAGATCAATACATTTCTCGTTTGTTTTGCGTAATAATTCTGAGAGGCGTTTGTTCTCGGCACGGAGTTTTTCGGTCTCCTTAGTATTCAGTTCAGCAATCTTAGTTAGCTCTTTAATTGCTTCGCCTTGTTGGTCTAGCGAAATTATAGTAGGATCTATCTTGCCATCCAGCTTTCTTTCCATCCCAGCAGCTATATCCTTTACCTCCTCGATTTGAGTTTGTAACTCGGCATTAGCCTTTTCCTTCCACTCATCCATCATACTTCTTACCGTCGTTATAACTTGTTTTATTAAGTCTTCTTTAACTTTCTCGTGATACACCAGCATATCCGCTTTTAAACTTTTTATCTCCTCCTTATACTCCTTCCTCTGCTTCTTTATCTCACCTAGAATAGTAGTCTTGAGTTCCTCCATTTCAGCTTTCCTCTGTGAGACATCTTCTTGAGAAGCAGCAGCAGCCGCACCCGAGCTCAGGCCAGTTTCCCTTCTCATAGATTTTTTTCCAGTGGTGGGGGGAGGGGAGCGCTGGGTCATAATTTCTTCTTAAAATCGCGCGCCTGATGACGTCACGCACCTTTTAAACGCTGCCGGAGCCGTTTACAATCGATCTCCTGTGGTAAGTGCGTTTGTTTGACCCTTTTACCCCCGTTTTTAATTCAGTTTTTTGCGGAGCTGTAATGGCGCGATTCCACTCACATCGTGGCGCCAACCGGAAGTCTTTGGTCAACCATAAACTCGATAACGACATCATAATTCAAATAGAAAAACAAAGGTTTTGGAAAATCAACTGCAAGTCTTCCTTTAAAAGATTTTGTTTTGTTTTATTGAACTTGAGACTTTGAACAGCATACTGAATAAATCTTGTAATGCACACATAGTTCATTTAAAATACAATATGAACAATTAATTTGAGGCAATAGAAACATAGAAATTAGGTGCAGGAGTAGGCCATTCGGCCCTTCGAGCCTGCACCGCCATTCAATATGATCATGGCTGATCATCCAACTCAGTATCCCGTACCTGCCTTCTCTCCATACCCTCTGATCCCCTTAGCCACAAGGGCCACATCCAACTCCCTCTTAAATATAGCCAATGATCTGGCCTCGACTACCCTCTGTGGCAGGGAGTTCCAGAGATTCACCACTCTCTGTGTGAAAAAAGTTCTTCTCATCTCGGTTTTAAAGGATTTCCCCCTTATCCTTAAGCTGTGACCCCTTGTCCTGGACTTCCCCAACATCGGGAGCAATCTTCCTGCATCTAGCCTGTCCAACCCCTTAAGAATTTTGTAAGTTTCTATAAGATCCCCTCTCAATCTCCTAAATTCTAGAGAGTATAAACCAAGTCTATCCAGTCTTTCTTCATAAGACAGTCCTGACATCCCAGGAATCAGTCTGGTGAACCTTCTCTGCACTCCCTCTATGGCAATAATGTCCTTCCTCAGATTTGGAGACCAAAACTGTACGCAATACTCCAGGTGTGGTCTCACCAAGACCCTGTACAACTGCAGTAGAACATCCCTGCTCCTGTACTCAAATCCTTTTGCTATGAAAGCTAACATACCATTCGCTTTCTTCACTGCCTGCTGCACCTGCATGCCCACTTTCAATGACTGGTGTACCATGACACCCAGGTCTCGCTGCATCTCCCCTTTTCCTAGTCGTCCACCATTTAGATAATAGTCTGCTTTCCTGTTTTTGCCACCAAAATGGAGAACCTCACATTTATCCACATTATACTGCATCTGCCAAACATTTGCCCACTCACCCAGCCTATCCAAGTCACCTTGCAGTCTCCTAGCATCCTCCTCACAGCTAACACTGCCCCCCAGCTTAGTGTCATCCGCAAACTTGGAGATATTGCCTTCAATTCCCTCATCCAGATCATTAATATATATTGTAAATAGCTGGGGTCCCAGCACTGAGCCTTGTGGTACCCCACTAGTCACTGCCTGCCATTGTGAAAAGGACCCGTTTACTCCTACTCTTTGCTTCCTGTTTGCCAGCCAGTTCTCTATCCACATCAATCCTGAACCCCCAATGCCGTGTGCTTTAAGTAGGTATGTTGCAAAGCCTACCTGAAGCGTCGTTGAAAATCTGCCGCTGCGGGTGTGCGCGATTTTGGCGCCGTTTAGAGGGGGGCGGGTTTAAAACGCGATTTTCTCTAGGCTGTTCAAATCGAAGATGTTCAGCCTAGTTAATTATTAACGAAAAATCGCTGGAAGACCCCGTCGCAAAAGCTATTATTAGTTTTAAAGGCCTCGTATAATAGTTATAGTAGTTTAAAAATCAATCTCTAAACCCGCGACCGCCAGCAACCGCAGGGTCCCATAGAGCAAACCACAGAGGGTATGTAGCTTATTTTTACATTAAAAAGGGCTTCTAAAGCTCCCTTTATACAAAGTTTAATATTGCGAGAAGCTCATTTTGGGCCCATTATATCCCGCAGTATTTTTCTGGGCATTTGGGGGCACAAATCTACCGCAATGTGAACGTTCTAAACCAGCGCGTTCCACAGGGACCCACTGGAAAGCTGATTTAAATGGGCGTTTATTTACAGCAATTGAACACTAAATTCCTTCCATTTGGTCTATAAATTAATGTGAATGAGATTTAAAAATCATGTTTTATTGTGAATTATTTGTGAATATTATTTGGACATTTAGGCTATTTAAAAATGTTAATCATTTATTAAGAAATGGATAGATGTTTAGATCTAGTAATTGAAGTCTGAAATTAGCTACAATTAGGTAACTAACTAATTATATGCTTTAATTTCAGGTCATCCAAGTAAGATTATTTTATATTTGTTTCAGAATGCTTCAATCTATGATAACTGAAAATGTCATTCAGTTCTCTTAATTTTTAAGAAAGTTATGGGCTTTTGACTGTTCACGATCACAGCTTTTTTGTTATGTCCATAGAAAATCAATAGGGAACAAGATGCTCATTTCCGAGCATGAAAATGGCCATAGCTTTTTAAATACTTGAGATATGAAAGTGAATTAGGTGTCAAATTAAACTTATTTTTATGCTTTATCTGATGGGATAAATTACAGACTTGATTTTTAAAATCTCAAAATTTTGTAACATTGCTACTTTAAGTTTGTAAACTAATCTCTTATGTGGGACCTTGTCGAAAGCCTTCTGGAAGTCCAGATACACCACATCCACTGGTTCTCCCCTATCCACGCTACTAGTTACATCCTCGAAAAATTCTATAAGATTCGTCAGACATGATTTACCTTTTGTAAATCCATGCTGACTTTGTCCAATAAAGTAATCTGTTTGATAAATAAGCAATGACATGCTGAATGACTTTAAATGAAATGTAGATGAGATGATGTTTCCCAAATGCCAGTTGTGCTTGTCCTTCTCGGTGCCTGAGGTCAAGGGTTTAAGAAGTGCGATTGAAATATCGCGTGCAGCTATGAAATGTATGAGATGACAAAAGACGTATGACTTGGTGGACAATCTGCTGCTAATATGGATTGTGTGGACTTCTGGTGGCGCTATGGAGGGATAGGACACACGTGTAAGTAGTTCCGCACCGTGCCGATTAAACTATGTTAAAAAAAGAGTGAAACGGTTCACTATTCAACGCATTTACGGGCAAAGGTCCGGTAATCGGACCGTAATGCCACCCAAACAAAGGCCGAAAATAGACGGAGAAGAAGGCCACGCAGAAGCCCCAAACTCACCTGAAAAACAGTCCCGTGAAGAGACTGCAATCCAAACACCGGTCCTGCAAGCCATCAAAAATCTGTGTCAAAATAGACACTCGCATTGAAGAGGTAACTGCAAACCAGAGAGGGGAAATTCTACGGCTGGAAACCGACATTAACCGTAAGTTGGAAACTACCATAGCTACCTCACTCGCCCACAGCAAGGCCATCAGGGAGCTGGAACTAATGGCTACAGCAGGCTCTGATGCTGCACACAAGTTGAAAACTGAGCGGCTGCTTCGGCAGCTTCGACCGCCCCGGGCCGCGGAGTTTGAACCGGCCCGTTTGCGGAGCTCGGATTCAGCCGCCGGACTTGCACACCATCACCCGGCGGGGTCACAACATCGGAGACTTGGATTGCCTCGGCGCAGAGGGAGAGCAAGGAGGGAAGAAACAATGACTTTGGGACTTTAAACTGTGTTGAGTGTTTGTTTTGTTATTATTCTATGTTATGACTGCAGGCTAAACCATTTCGTTGCACTGAAAAGTGCAATGACAATAAAATCCAATCCAATCCAATCTCTGGCTTGGTGTCAAAATTAACAGAAAAATGTCTAGATCTGGAGGGGCGTTCCAAACGTCAGAATTTGAGAATAGTCGGAGTGAAAGAAGGTAAAGAACACGGTCAAAATGTCCGCGACTTTACAGCACAATTACTTAGAGACACACTCGCTCTGGATGAAAAGCCCGTGCTTGACTGAGCACACAGAGCACTGAGAACCCGGTCAGACAGCAACGCCCCACCGCGACATCTGATCCTGCAGGTGCATCACTGCCACGTCCTGGAGGAAATACTTTGTAAAGTGACCAAGGACAGAAATCTAACATAGCAAGGTCAACAGATACGAATTTTCAGAGACTTTCTCCCTGAAGTCGTTAGACAAAGAGCACTCTTTTCCAAGACGAGGAATTCTGAGGGACATACTAGGAGTTCGATTTGGACTATTATACCCGGCCAAGCTCCGTGTCACACATGAAGGTGCTGAATCCTTCCTCACTGACCCGAGCGAGGCATTATTGTTTTCCCAGAACTTCGGCAGAGCCACCAGGGGATAAGTACTAGTCTTTAGAGTCTATAAGTCACAGGCTGTTACGGACTTGCTATTTTGTAATATGGTAGAAACATTATAGACCGAAAGATAACTATTACGAGACACATGTCGGTTAAATATGCATTCAGTTACTTACTCACTCATGCCTTCCTAGAGAACTTTAATTAGAGTGGAATGCTGAGCCTCTAAAAGATCTTCACATTTTGTTCTGTTTAGTTCCTTAATGTGTTAAAGGTGCGGGACTACCTAATAATAATTCTAGTAGTCAAAGTGTATTGTAAGGAAGGTTAGTTGAATTTAAACACCATTGTGTGGTGTTTGTTTTTATATTTTGTTCCTTTTTCCTCTTTTTTCTTATCTTTGTAATAAATATCTTAGTATCTTGCACTAAGGTGTACTTTTCTTGGAGATATCTCCGGGGGGCCAGGGAAAGGGGCGAGGGATTCCTCACTCAGCCTACATTTGGAAGAAGTACTTTAACCACCATGTCGAACCATTTAATTCAGCAGAGAACGCATAACATTAGCTATGCAGGATGATGTAGCAAGCAAAACTGGGGGGAAAGGACTCTCGTTCTGTAGTTGGAATGTCAAGGGTGCGAATGAACCAATAAAAAGGGGTAAAATACTAGCCCACTTAAAATCCCTTAACACTGACATAATATTCCTTCAGGAGACTCACCTCAAGAACGAGCCACTCAACAGGCTGATGTGTAGGTGGATTGGATAGTTGTATCACTACACCTTTCCCTCTAAAGCCAGGGGAACTGCAATTCTAATCCGTAAAGGTATCCCGTTCAAACATAAGTCCAGGTTAGCTGATAAGGAGGGTAGGTATATTATATTATCCGGAGAAATGTACTCAACCTCATTGACGTTGGTGAACATATACGCTCCAAATTTTGACAACCCCCAATTCTTCAATAAAATATTTAATTTATTACCAGATATGTCCCAGTCCAATTTGATAATCGGGGGGGGGGGGGGGGGGGGGGGGGGGGGGGGGGGTGGAATCTAAACTGTGTATTAGACCAATAATTAGATAGATCTTCATTTCAAAGAATTATTACATCCAAGTCCAGTGAACTTCTGCATATTTATATAAACAACACAAATATAAAGGACGTATGGAGGATTGCCAACCCTTCAGGAAGAGAATATTCTTTCTACTCAGGTGTTCATAAAGTGTAGATTACTTCCTGGTCGACTCCAAACTTCTGCCATATACTTGCATCTCAAAATATCATAATATAATTATTTCAGATCATTGCCCTCTTACATTTTCTGTGAAACAGGAAGGAATGGCAAAAAGCCAGCCTTGCTGGAGATTTAATCCACAAACACTCGCAAAGGCTAGGTTTTGTTACTGACTACCTGAAGTTACAGATGGAAATCTTCTTTGAGACAAATGACACCCCTGGCATTTCTCCATCTTTGTTTTGGGAAACTTTTAAAGTCTTCCTCAGAGGCTGCATCATTTCTTACCAAGCAGAATAAGAAATAAGAGAAACAACTGGAGTTAGAAAAACAAATAAAACAATTAGATTTAGAAAAGACGGCTGACCCGTCCACAAGAAAACATAACAAGATAGCTGTACTCAAATTTAAACTAAACCAGATACTCTCGGCAAGAATCAGTAGGGCATTTCAATACACCAAACAAAAACACTTTGAATTCGGCGATAAACCCCATAAACTTTTAGCAAGACAACTTTGTCAATTAGAAAATGACCGTACCATACATAAAATCAGATCGGAAAGAGGTGAACTGCTCTCACTGCCCAACGATATCAACGAAAGATTTCAACAATTTTATCAAACCCTATACTCGTCTCAAACAACATCCGATTCATTGACGATGCAGACTTTTCTGGATAAGTGCAATCTTCCATCCCTCAGTGAGACTGAATGTGAGGAGTTGGGTGCAGAGATAACAATAAAGGACATTTCAGAGCCCATTAAATCACTGAAAAATGGAAAAACTCCTGGCCCAGACGGGCTCAAAAATGAATTTTACAAAAAATGTAACGACATAATTTCCCCATGTCTACAAAGCATCTATACCCAAGTGCTCATGGAGCAGACCTTACCGCAGACTCCAGCGGAATCAATTATCACATTAATTCCTAAAAAAGATAAGAACCTTGAAGAGCCGGGATCTTATAGAGCAATTGTTCATTTAAATACTGAACAGAAGATTCTAGCCAAGACTCTGGCTCATAGACTCAGCCTAGTCATTGGCAAACTTGTACACTCAGATCAAACTGTATTCATACCTTAACGACACTCATTCTTTAATCTCAGACGCCTGTTTAATATAATTTATTCGCATAGAATACCGAACGAAGATCTCACAATAATTTCATTGGATGCGGAAAAAGCTTTCGACCAAGTTGAATGGTCTTATCTTTTCACAGCATTGGAAAAATTCCAATTGGGCGAAAACTTAATCTCATGGGTGAAGCTTCTATAAACTAACCCGATCGCCATAATACTAACCAATCAAATACTTTCATCTAAATTTTACCTATTCAGGGGCAATAGACAAGGATGCGCTCTCTCCCCGATGCTATTTGCATTATCCATAGAACCTCTTGCCGAGAGTATTAGGTCCCACCCAGGCATATATGGATACAATACTAAACACACTATGAACAAAATTTCCCGCTATGCAGACGATGTACTGTTACACATTACTAACCCGCGAACCAGTATCCCCAATTTACTATCCATTATAGAACAATTCGGCACCTTCTCTGGCTACAGATTTAATTGGAATAAAAGTGAAATTATGCCAATAAATGAACAAGACGTCACTCGGCTCCAACAGTTCCCCTTTAGAATTGTTACTGACAAATTCAGATACCTTGGAGTTTACGTTACCAGGAAATATTCCCTTTTGTTCAAAACAAATTCCCCTCCATTAGTCACAAAACTTCATACTTATATTCAATTTTGGAAAACATTGCCTATTTCCCTCCTCGGCAGACTAAATGCTGTAAAAATGATCTTTCTCCCGCAGCTTTTATATCTATTCCGGACAATATCGATATATATCTTCACAAATCTTTCTTCAAAAAATTGATTCCATTGTTACTAATTTCATTTGGGAATACGAAAGCCACCGAATACATAAACACCTGTGCAAATCCAAAGAGAATGGAGGACTAGCCGTGCCCAATTTCCTCTTTTACTATTGTGCAACAAATATTAAACCAATAATTTTCTGGCTAGATGATTTGCACCAACAAGCCAACTGGCTAAAAATGGAAAGAGAAGATTGCGATTGTCCTGTCTCCAATACCCCTGAATAGGTCAATGTCTGAGCATAACCCTATAATACACGGTACTATTAGTATCTGGAAACAGTTGAAGCTCAGTCTCAAATTGAGAAACATATCTCTCCTTCCTATTGCAAACAATCCTTCTTTAAAACCCTCTACTTCAGATGGTGTTTTCACCCAGTGGAAGAACAAGGGAATCAACACTGTGGGAGACCTTTATTGGAAGGGGACTCTTTCCTCCTTTCAAGAGATGTGGGAGAAATATGATCTGAATACTAATAATATTTTCAGATACCTCCAAGTTAGGGGCTATGGGAGACCATACAGGCAAGACTACACCTCTGCAAGTCCAGACAAACTCGATGAGTGTTTGAATAGACATGCAGATACAGAGAAGTTGATATCCTACATTTACAATGTCCTTCAAAACATCAACACCCCATCATCTGAAGTTTATAGGCGTGCATGGGAGGATGAGATGAGTCAACAAATCTCCAATGATATATGGGACGAAAGCTTACAATACATTCATTATTGCTCCTTAAATGCCAGGCACTGCCTGATACAGTTCAAAGTGCTGCACAGGCTACACTACTCAAAAACCAAATTGAGCAAGATTTTCCCCAGTGTTTCCCCTCTTTGCGATAAATGTCAGTCTCAAGAAGCCACCTTAACCCACAGTTTTGTACAGTGTACAAAAATAGAAAGTTTTTGGACGGAAATATTCAGCGTCATCTCCAAACACTGAAAATCCTATTAGAGCCAGACTCAAAATTGATAATACTGGGAATATCAGAGCCATGTAACAAACTAACGGTCTCTCAATGACGCTTTCTCGATTACGGTCTAATATCAGCAAAAAAAAATCATACTTAAATTCTGGAAAAAGACTGCAGTCCCTTCAGTGAAGATGGATTACAGAAATGACGGACACACTATATCTATGGAGAATTAGGTTTGTCTTGAATGATAAACCGGAACAAGTTTTAAAAATATGGTCTCCTTTTATTGAATTTCTTGAGCAACACAATGGTTGTACACAAATTTGAAACTGATCATAGGCTGGGTGAGCGGGCACATGGATGGGTCGACGGATATATCTCCTCTCTTTCCTTCTTTCTTTCTTTCTCCTCTCTCTTCTTCTTTTTTTAATTTAATGTTCTGTTTGGAAAATGTTAATATCGAAGCTGTTCACAAAGCTGTAACATTGTCAAGTTTTTTGTACAATTGCTTCCAATAAAATAAATATTTAAAAAAAAATGGATTGTGTGATGTTGGGCTCCTTGGAAGATTTTGCAGTTGTAATCATGGTATCAAAGGATGGTAATACCATAATTCTGATTCATTGCTTTGAGTGGTGGAGACTTTGTAGAGTCATAACGTGAAACAATCTTGACAGAATGTTCATTCTCTGATTTGTACTAATAGCAATTATAAAGGAATTACAGGTCATTTTGAGTTCCTAATTGATGTAGCATGTTAATGTGGAATTCAACAATGATTACATTCTTTCACATTTAAAATGGTAATTGTCTTGAAAATGTATCGCACAAGTGGTACTTGTCACTCAGGGACTGGCTCTTTTCCAGGTTCTGCTGCATAAAAGGAAACATTACACCACATATTTCAAGTAGAATTAAATATTTTACAATCTGCAGTGACCTGCACATTATCTGATTTCCTGATGGAGGGAAGGTCATTGTTGAAGCAATTGAAGATAGAGGCAACTTACAGATCATTGTAGCTATACCTATCCTCCTCTGTATGTGGTACAACTCAAGTCTCCGGAGTTATTCCTCCTGATCTCCATTGGTGGACCTTCTTGGTGGAATGCTGCATTAATGTCAAGGGTAGGCACCCTCAACTCATGTGTAGAATTCATCACATTTGCCACATTTGGACTAGTCCTGACATGTGAATTCAAATCCCAACTTTGCATTGCGATTTTTTTTTAAAGGGGAATGAATGTGATTATTAAATTGTCATATAGGTCAGTAATTTATTTCAGAGGAAAATTGCAGTCTTTGTCTAAACCACTCGTTCCTATTGGTGTTTGAAGACTAAACAACCTCCCCCTTCCCATGGATTATTGTAACTTTTGCAATAAAACTACTAGAATACCAATTTGGCTAATAACTGTCCAGTCTACTGTCAATATATCACTAACAATATTATCAAATGACACATACCAATAACCTGCTCACCAATGACAAGTTTGTCCTATGCCAAGACCATCACTTTAGACATGGTCAAAACTGAGGAAAGCACTGAATTCCTGAGACAAGATAAGAGTGACTTGCTCTTAACCTCAAGGCAGCATTCAACCCTGTACTCATCCAATACCGTAGTCTCCACATGTCAAGGTGAGAAAAGATCCAATAACACTCAAAACAATCCATGACAAAGCAAACCATTTGACTGGCCCTTTCACCATTCTAAAAAAGACACAAGGTGCTGGGGTAACTCAGCAGGTCAGGCACCATCTATGGAGGACATGGATAGGCAATGTTTCAGGTTGGTACCCTTCGTCATTGATTGGGAAGAGAGATTGAGGCAGCTGGGAAAGAGGTGGAGGCAGTTGGGAGAGAGATGGAGGCAGCTGGGAGAGAGGTGGAGGCAGTTGGGAAAGTGGAGGCAGCTGGGAGAGAGGTGTATTTGGGACATAGCCAGGCAAGGTTGATGCAGGTGAGGGAGGTTTGATGGGCAGATGGATAGACAAATGCCATGAAATGATGAGGTTAATAGAGGAACCAGGGGAAGGTATATAGGTGGAAGGGGGGGTGGAGAGAAGGGTAAAGGAGGTCAGGATGGTTGGATGAATAGGTGTGCATCTTGAGGGGCACAGGAAAGAAATGGGAGAGCGTTTGGTTGTAAGCTACCCAAGTGGAATGTGAGATCAAGTGTAAGTAAGTAATTTTTTATTTATATAGCACTTTTAAATCAAATCATGTTGAAGCCAAAGCGCTATACAGAGAAAAAAAATTAGATTACCATACATCCATATAAAATAAAAAAATAAAAAAAGACACAATACACAATAGGATTCAACATGAACGCCCCCCCAACAGCAGAATCAACACTTTCCACTGTGAGGGAAGGCACAGTCCTTCTCCTCCTCCTAGTCCACCCGAGGTTGGGGCCTATTTGAGACCTCCGCAGGCCCGTCGCCGCAACGGCGGCCCGATGTTATAGGCCCACCTGCCGTGTAGACTAGGTCATTGTTTTATCACACACTAGCCTGACAAGATTGCTGGATTTCCTGGTCGCTAACCAATGTAACTTTCTTTCCCACTTTGACGTTTCTGTCCTGGGCCCCTCCATTGCCAGAGTGAGCCCACACACAAACTAAGGGAACAGCACCTCTACAACCCAATTATATCAACATTGAATTCTCCAATATCCCTCTTTTTTAACCTTTTTCTCATGCCCCTTCCTTGGAGCAGAGGATGAAGGGTGATTGGATAGAGGTGTACAAGTTCATGAGAGGAATGTGGAACAGAGACCCGAGAGTACAGGTACATTGTTCCTTGAAAGTGGCGCACAGGTAGACATGGCGGTGAAGGCATTTGGCATGTATTCTTTTTGTCGTTCAGGATAGAGTACAGAAGTTGGTACGTCATGCTTTAACTGTACGGGACATTGGTTGAGCTGAAGTGCCTGTTTGTGTTTTATGATTAAAAGGTTAGGGGAGGAAAGACGCAGAGAGAGCAAAAATATTGAAACGCAGAGCAGACAAAGTAAGCATGCATGTACAGCAGGCAGTGAAGATAGTGAATGGCATGTTTGCCTTCATATCAAGTTAAATATAGGAGCAAAGAGATCTTTCTGCTGTTGGACAGGGCCCTAGTGAGACCACACCTGGAGTATTGTGTGCAGTTTTGGTTTCCAAATTTGAGGAAGGACATTCTTGCTATTGAGGGAGTGCAGCGTAGGTTCACAAGATTAATTCCCGGGATGGCGGGACTGTCATATGTTGATAGAATGGAGTGGCTGAGCTTGTATGCTCTGGAATTTAGAAGGATGAGAGGTTATCTTATTGCACCATACAAGATTATTAAAGGTTTGGACACGCTAGAGGCAGGAAACATGTTCCCGATGTTTGGAGAGTCCAGAACCAGGGGTCACAGTTTAAGAATAAGGGGTAAGCCATTTAGAACCGAGATGAGGAAAAACTCTTTCACACAGAGTTGTGAACCTATGGAATTCTCTGCTTCGGAAGGCAGTGGAGGCCAATTCTCAGGATGCTTTTAAGAAAGAGTTAGATAGAGCTCTTAAAGATAGCGGAGTCAAGGGATATGGGGAGAAGGCAAGGAATGGGGTATTGATTGTGGATGATCAGCCATGATCACAGTGAATGGCGGTGCTAGCTCGAAGGGCCGAATGGCCTTCTCCTGCACCTATTGCTTATTGTCAATAAGCCAAATGACTTAATTCTGCTCCTATGACTTATGGGCTGCATACATGTTACAATTGCAGTCATATTTTCCTACAACCCTTGTCAGGCATGTCTGCGGCCTTCCTCAGTATTGCTGCATTATGGCAAGAACTGCACAGGGAAAGATAAAAGAGCATGCATTAATATCACGTCTGTTGTGTGTTTACCGTGTTCCAATGCATTGAAATGTTAATGTGTGTCACGCGAGTGTGTGGCAATCATGGTCCTGGAATGTTTTATGGTAGTTATGTCTGGAGATACTGAAGGGTGTAGGGAAAAGTTTCAACAGCAGGTGAGTGGAAGCAGGGCAGTCAAGAGAGATTATAGCAAGGAATTTAAAACAAAAATTCTGTCCAAACTTGAATTATGGTCTCACATTTAGGGAGATCCAGTGAAGAACCAACATACAGTATAACCTAGGGTACACAAAATTGCTGGGGAAACTCAGCGGGTGCAGCAGCATCTATGGAGCAAAGGAAATAGGCGACGTTTCGGGCCGAAACAATTTTGTGTACCTTCGATATTCCAGCATCTGCAGTTCCCTTTTGTACAGTATAACCTATTAGGTGGGGGGGGCACAGTGGCGCAGTAGAGTTGCTGCCTTAAAGGGCTTTCTCACGGTGCGACCTGACGCAAGACTTAACAAGAGTTTAACATCGTGGGAACCTCCTGCGATAGCAGTACGGCATTCGTGGACCACCGAGGACCTCCGTGGCGCTAACGGCAGGTAGTCGTGTAACTTTGTAAGGTCAGGAGAAAATTCAAACATTTTTGAATTTCTCCAAGAGTGACTTGAGCACTTTTTGGTGAGCGTTGCAACATTGTACGAACGCAGATGCCAGTGCGATATCCGTGCGATATTCGTAATGACTCTTGCGGGTACCGTGGGAACTCCTGCGAACGGTAAACCCGGAAGCTTGACAGAGGGGACATAAAGTGAGTAAAAAAGGTGGTCTCAATATCGCCAATGGACCATGTGTCCATCGAGGACGTCCCACCTAATTGTCATTGTTTGAGAATATTTTTCACAGTAAGACTTGCAGAGATGCCTCTCAGAAAAGCGCAAAGAAAGGGGTCAAAGAAAGTCAGAAAGTTTTTAGCCATGCAGGTAAATGAGGAGATTCAGCAAGAGAGACAGGTGGAGAGGCAAGAGGAGATGCCAGAGATACCACTGCCTGTGGGCTCCTTGGAGCAGGGAGAGGGTGATCAAGGTAGATTTGAGATTGCCTCCCCAGTAGCTGTTGCCTCCCCAATAGCCTCAGCAGACGATAACATAAAGGGAAGATGGCAGAAGGTGTCAGTGTCAGTCTTCTTCAGCAGAGGTCCCAAATTATTCTTTAACTCATTAAAGAGCTCGGGTGAAATTCTGACAAAGTTTTTGAATGCACTTTTATCCTTTTCGCACAGCACATTAAGCAGTTGCTCATATTGTCCAAATTAAGGTCTCCGTTGAAACATGGGCTTAACCCAGTGAGACTTCCTCTTAATTCTCTTTTTAATTAATCTCACCCTGCTGCCTTCACGTAAGCGTTTTCGATGCACATGTTGCGCTAATGCATACAGCGCGTCAATGAAAATAACAACCAGCCTGTACTCGAACCAACTTTGTATAGGCATGTCTGCAAATGAGACAATTCTACGAACGGAGGATATTTATATAGTGTGTGAAAAAAAGTGACATCATTTGTGCCACGTGATTAACTGCACTACAGTCCACGATGTTCATTCACGATCAACGGGAAAGATCGGGAGACGGACAAGTCACTCGCACAAATGACAGAATTGCCGAGTACCGTGGGAACTCTCTATCTACCCCCCGTTATATCGTGCGGAACTCGTGCTGGACCATGACCACCTCACTCTGGTGACATCTTGCATCAGGTCGCACCGTGAGAACCGGCCATTACAGTGCCAGAGACCCAAGTTCGATCCTGACTACAGGTGCTGCCTGTGTGGTTTGTACGTTCTTCCTGTGACCGTCCAGTTTCCTCTCACATTCCAAAGATGTGTAGGTTTGTAAGTTGATTGGCATAGACTTGGTGAGCTGAAGAGCCATTTCCACACTGTATCTCTAAACCTGGATGTGCACCCATTTCCCCCCAATATCCTGCATCCCATTTCTCTTTCCTTTATATCCCTTCCTCTGGCTGCATAATTCATGCCTCTTCGTTCATCTCACAGCCTTTCATATTTGGCCTGTGTTGATCAAACCCTCCCTCGCCTGTATCCACCTATCTCTTGCCTGGATTTGTCCCACCCCCACCACCTTCCCCCCCCCCCCCCCCCCCCCCTACTAGAAACTAGAATTTAAAGGCTCCATCCAGAAACATTTCCTATCTATGTCCTCCAGAGATCTGTCCTCGAGTACTTTGTATCTTTTTTTGTAAAGCAGCATCTGCAGTTCCTTGTGTCTACCTTTCACCATTCCAATTCTCTCCACCGAGTGCAGTGGTTGCAGTGTTTATCATCTATATTTATCATCTACAAAATGTACTGCAGTCTGATAGCAATCCATGAACTTCCAAACTCTTTCCCCAAGGAAAAAGGCAGCAAGTATATGGGGACACCTTGAACTGCAAATTCCCCTCCGAGTTTTGCACTGCTCTAACACAAAAGTATATTGCTGCTCTTTCATTGTTAGTATACAGTGGCTCAAACGAAACTCTGTTGCTACAGCCATACAAACAAAAACGATTCCTACCAGACACACAACCAATTCACACAAACATCCATCACAATGAATCTCCTCCTCACTGTGATGGAAGGCAAAGTCTTTTCTCTCCCCTGCTCTCCATTTTTCTCCCGATGTTGAAGCCCCAGGCGGGCGATGGTGAGTCCCACGGCCATTTTAGGCCGTGTCGGGCAATGTACGGCCCCGCTCCAGGTCTAAAAGTCACAAAGTTGGAGCCCCCGGCGGGCGCTGGCATGTCCCGGGCGATGTACAGCCCCGCTCCGGGTCGTTCCAACCCCGCGACACGGGCTGGAGAAGTTGCGTTGCGGGAGCTCCGGAAAACGGTCTCCCACCTGGACCCGCGAGCTCCTGATATCACAGTCCACCGGACCTGCGGCTGCAGCTGGAGCTTCCGAGCTCTGGAGTCGGGCCGCAGCAGCGAGCCACCACCGCTCCCCACGCTCCGAGGCCGGCCAGCCCCACGATGGTAAGTCCGCAGCTCCGCAGGCTCCGTGACTGGAGCCCCCAGGTCGTTCCGGTTGGAGGCCGCTCCACGTTGCTAGGCCCCAACAACAACGGAGACCTGACAGGGAAAAGGCCGAGTCTCCCGTGCAGGGAAGAGATTTTTAAAAAGTTTCCCCCTCCTCCCCCCACATAAACACTGTTAAAAACAGTATAAAAAAACACAACAACTACATTTAACTGGACAAAAAAATAAAAAAAGACGGACCGCTGCAACAGTGTCGCGCCGCCAGTCAGTTGTACACCCAACAACGCGCCGTTGTTGGGTTGTACGTTCTGGAATTCCATACCCAACAGCATTTAGGGACCATCTACACCATAATGACTGATGACTCAACAGTTCATTACCATTTTAAGGGCAAATATGGATGGGCAAGATATACTGGCCTTGCCAATGATGTCCAGATCCTGAAGGTAAAAACAATAATTTATGTCTACTTTCCAAAACTCATATGTCAGATTTCTCTAAAACGTTATGGCTCTTCTAAATTTGCAAGGTAATATTTGCAGACCTTATTGTCACAATCCACCTCCAAAGTTACATAACGGTATCGCTGTTAACGGAACTGGGCCCAATTCTATGGTACATTTTATTCTACAAGTAGTTTTTCATAGGAATTAACTATGAAAAACTACTTGTAGAATAAAATGTACCATAGAATATAGATCATTACAGCACAGGAATGGGCTCTTCAGCCCACAATGTTTGTGCTGAACATGGTGCCTAGCTGAGCTGATCTCATTGGCCTGCACATGATCACAGAAAGGGGGCGCTGCACTGGCAGCAGCCTGTCGGCAGCGTGTCGTTTTTTTTTCCAACTTTTTTTATTTTTTTAGTATGTTTACAAGTCTGTTTTTAATGTTTCTTTGTGTGTTATGTGTGGGGGTTGGTGTGGGGGGGTAAGGGGGAAACCGTTTCGGCCGCCTCCTCCATGGAGAGGCGACTTTTTCCAGGTCGCCTCCCCCGTGGCCTAACAGCAAGGATCGGCGCAGACTTTCCCGGAGACGCGCCCGGAGCTTCAGCGGCGGGCACAGCGTGGACTCTCGGCGCGGAGCGGGTGAGCCCTCGATGGAGGGGAGCGCTCCGTTACGCTGGCCCGCGGCAGCCGGCAGCCTGAAGCCGCGGTCTGCAGAACTCCAGCTGGTGCGGCGTCTACAGCCCAGGATCCCTCGTGGAGGACCCGGGGGGAAGAAGAAGCTTCCACCGCCGGTCCGCGGCCGTCTTCTACCGCGGGTGCGGCATGGACTTACCATCTCCCCTGGAGGGGAGCTTCGACCGCCGGCCCTGCAGACTGCGGTGCTTCCGGCTGCGGCACGGCAGGTACTTTAAAACTTTGACCGCTGGCCTGCGGCCTACACCAGCCTGAAGCTGGTTGGGAAGAGCCGATCCTGGACTCACCTTGACTTTGACTTTGTCCCTTACCATCTGGACGCCCGCAGCAACGGCTGTGGAGGGTGGAGGTCCTGACCACGGGGGGAAATGGAGGAGGACTGGCCAAGCTCTGTGCCTTCCACCACAGTGATGAATGCTGTGGTGGATGTTTGTGTAAATTTTTTATTGTGGTTGTGTTCTTTATTACTGTACTGCTGCTGGCAACCCAAATACCACCGACCTTGGTTGTGTGGCAATTAAATTATATCTATCTATCTATACCCCTCCATTCCCTGCAAATCCATGTGCATATTTACAGTAAAAGCTTCTTAAATGCCACTATCGTATCTGCCTCCACTACCACCCCAGTAATGAATTCCAGACTCCTTCCACCATGTGTAAAGAAACTTTTCTCCTCTCACCTTATAACTATGTCCTCTAGTGTTGGACAATTCTACCCTGAGGAAAAGGTTCTGACTGTCTATCCTATCTATGCCTCTCATAATTATATTATATGCTTCTGTTAAGTCTCCCCTCAACTTCTAATATGCCAGAGAAAACAATCCAAGCCTATCCAACTCTACCTGCAGCCGAAACCTTCTAATCCAGACGGCACATTGGTAAACATCCTCTTCACCCTCTCCAAAGCTTCCACATCTTTCCTGTAACAGGGCTACCAGAACTGTAGGCAACACTAAATGTGGCCTAACCAAATTCCTATAGAGCAGCATAAAGATTTCCTGACTCTTATATTCTATGTCCCTGGCAATGAAGGCAGGCATACCATGTCTTTTTTACCACCCTATCTACTTGTACTGCTATGAACTTGGGCTCCAAGATCCCACTGCAGTAAAATCCCTGAAAATAAATGTTGTAATTCAGATGCAATAAACATTGCCTATTGTGAATGTACTGAACAAATGTATTAAGAAATGCATCTTAGTTTAGTTTAGAGATACAGCGCAGCAAAAAGCCCTTCAGCCCACTGAGTCCGCACCGAACAGCGATTCCCGTACATTAACATTATCTTACACTAGGGACAATTTGCATTTATACCAAGCCAATTAACCTACAAACCTGTACATATTTGGAGTGTTGGAGGAAACCGAAGATCTTGGAGAAAACCCACACAGGTCACAGGGAGAACGTACAAACTCCATGCAGACAAGCACCTGTAGTCAGGATCAAACCTAGGTCTCTGGCACTGTAAGGCAGCAACTCTACCGCTGTGCCATCGTTCCGCCCCATTCTCTTCGGCAGTCCCTGCGGATTGAATGTGACTTATTTTCACTAGTTTTCAGAGTTCTTAAGTAGCCGATAGGTGTTGCTGACGCCCAAACAGGAAATGTAGATTCTTCAGAAATGCAGCAGGTAGTGGCTGATAGGACAGGCAAGTAGGTAGTTTGAAAGTTGGTGTGATTCTTCCATTGCTTATGCAGGGCTTGTGTGCTTCCATTGCATGGCCTATAGGTTCTCAATAGCATCCTGAGTGCACCTTCCCCATGTTGACCAGTCACAGATTTGCAAAGGTCAATGGGAATGCTGCATCTTTAAGCACATCTTTGAATCTTTTCCTCTGTCCACATTGCAATCCCCTTTCATAATAGTTTGGAATGGAGTTGCTGTTCTAAAAGTTGTGTGGGGCAGGCAAGTGTCGCCTGCCCAATTGTTACTGAGTAACTCCATGTTGGAGATGTTTAGCTGGGAGAGATTGTTCCTGTTAGTTCACTTGTCTTTAATGAATTAGTATCTTGTAGACAGCAATAGTGGTATTTGTCCAGTGGCTTGAGATGCTTGCTTCATCTAGTCCTGATCCCAGAAGTATGAAGGGTGGCAGCGATCACTGTTGATTGGTAGATCATGAGTTTCGTGCCATGCGAGAGGCTCCAAATATTCAAGTACCCTTTTCCTTAATCAACTTAACACCAAACTTGAAAGAGTTGGTGAGTTTGATAACTGATGTCTGACTTCACCAAGAGGTGGCTCTCAAGATATGGAAAGTGGTCCAGATTTTATTGAGGGTCTTCTCATGAATCTTACCATCACAAATCCAAAAGTTCATGGTTCATATCTGGGAAGAAATGAATAAGCCAGGGAATCTCAGAGATGTCATAAATTGTGACCATCGTCAAGAAAGTAGACAAATCCAATTCTGATGACTACAGGTTTCCCTGATATCTGCCACTGTAAAAGTCATAATAGCTCTCCCATAATAAACTGGCCCTTTATGTGGCTGTTAAGCTCCCACCTTAATCACAGTGTGGATTCTGATCATCACTTGGTCACAACTCCACGAAAAGCAGGGTGCAACACCAGCCACAATACATTCAGTACCACCATTAACCATCCCAATACTTTTACTTCATGTTAGGCAATATTGTGAAGCTTCTTTCTCATAAATGACAGCTCACAGTAATCCCACTGCATTTAATTTGTGATAGTATGTAAGTCATGGTACTAATCAATGGGTCTATAACAAAACTAATCTCAAGTAAAAACTGGAGCTGCTTTGTTGCCCCAATATGTTACTTAATCTCACCGTAACGTTGTGCCACATTTTCAACAAATTTCCTGAGAAAGTAGTTTCCCCTCCCCCCCCCCCCCCCCCCCCCCCACCACTTTTTGCCAATTTTTTTATTTTAATTATTTTTTTTATTAGAAGCAATTGTACAGAGATAAAACATTCGGCATCTAAAATTATTGTACAGCTTCATTTTTATCCTTATAACCTAAACCATGAAAATGAAAAAAGAATAAAGGTGAAAAGATAGATCGAAAAAGAACAAAAGAAAGTCCCCTAAACTACCCAGGTAGTGTGGCAGAAAGATATAGAAATAAGAAGAAAGAAAAAGAAAGGTGGAGATATACCTTGCCCCTCGTCCCCCCCCCCGCCCACCTCACCCAACCCAGCATCGGATTTAAATTTGTGTTGCGCCATGCTATTGTTGTAAGGATTCGGTAAAGGGTGTCCATGTCTTAAGAAATTGATCTGTTTTTTCCGCCAAGACAAGCTTAATGTTTTCCAAATGTAGTGTCTTGGACATATTTGTGAACCACATCTTCACTGTAGGGAGTGTTGTCTGTTTCCAAAATTTAAGTATTAATTTTTTCGCCATTATCAGGCCATAGTTAAGGAAACGTCTTTGAAATATCGTTAGCTCAGAACAGGCCTCTGACATACCTAGTGTGATCAATTTTATATCGGGATCCAATATAGTTTTAAGTATTTTGGAAAAGGTATCAAAAATTCCCCTCCAGAAGTTTTGTAATTTTGTACAGGAAACAAAATAATTGGTTATAGTTGCTTCTTGGAGGAGACATTTATCACAGATAGGAGAGACATTTGGGAAGATCTTGGTCAATTTAGACTTTGAATAATAATGTCTATGCAGTATTTTAATTTTATTAGCGAGTACCTAACATTAAGAGAACAGTAATGTATATATAGAAGGCTTTCCTCCCAACTATCCTTTGAAATTGTTAAACCTAATTCGTCTTCCCAAGCTCGCCTAATTATGGGATATGTAGATTTAAAAGGGTACGACATTAACTTATTTGAATCTGCCTTTCTGTTCATGCATTCATCTAGTTTATCTGGACCCATGGAATGAGAAAGTAAAGTTAATCTTCAGAAGAAGAAACTGTTTGTCGTACAGCAGCACTCGAGAATCCCAGTCAATTCAACATGTGTATGAACCATGTGTTTGCACATGCTCAGAAGCCAAGCTCCAAGCAGTCGATTCATTCACCAAACCACACAAAAGGATTGCCCCTATGTATAACACCCACAGACCAACATCCACTGCACCACTCTACCCAACAATAATTATATAACTATACCTAAAAATACAAAAATGAAAGCCATGGAAAAAGAACCGCACTTACATATTTCAAAGAAATATGTGTCCCAAAATATTAATCATTTGATTAATACAAATACTGCCTATAAAAACAAGCCCACATTCATCTGGAAATACATCCATGGGAGCAGTTCGCTTTTAAAAATCAATGCGTGTGGTCAGTTTACAATGAGATAAAAAAGTTCAACAGGTGTCAGTACTCATAATACCAAATACATTACAATAAAATTACACTGGAGTGGAATTATACAAAACAATTACGATCTTACAAATATATAGGGCAATATTTAAAAATAAAATTAAATGATCCAAATTCTGTGGATTTATTATTTTTATTGGTAAGTTTAAAATACATTTTCTCTGACATATTGATAGGTCAAAACTTTCACAAGCAATTACAATTATGAGGAAACACAAGGAAACCAATAACAAAATAAAATAATAACCACAATTTGAATTGAAACGGTTTTAAAAAATCCCAAAAAATGTACCATCACCCCTCATGCAATCAAGCTACATTTAATTTTAACATAGCCAATGTTTCTTCCTAAATAACTGTCAAAATAAGTTTTTTTTTAATAAAGATGGTCTTTTTGAGTTCAGGTGAAAAGTCATTTGCTCTTTCATTCTTTCAGATAATGAAGTACAAGCATCTAGACCAGGGGTCGGCAACTTTTTCTGCCAAGGAGCCACGACACGGATGGCGGGCCACATTTCTCACGTGTACACATGGATCCCACCCCCATCTCGCCCCGGATGGCAAGCATCAAATCACGTGTTCACATAGATCCCGCCCCTTCGAGGACGCCACCTGGAGCACTGAGCTCAAATGTCATACTCACTCGTCCCCGGCCTACTGACAACCCCAATCCCGACAGTGAAGCTCAGACACAGAAGGTGCGCGGCCGTGCCGACGGCTTTGCGCAGGATGCGGTACAGCCAGAGCTCGGTGCTCGGCCATTGCGGCCGTCAGCGCAGGCCTCCTTGCATCCTTGCGTCTCCGAGCCTGGGCCCGGGAGGAGGAGTCCAGCCTCACGCAGGGCGATGGGCAGCACACTTTCAGTGTTTCACCTGACCCTCGGTCCGAAAATCACCATCCAGGTACCGGAGATGATGGAAGTCTGTGGGCCGGATGATTGAGGGAAAAAAAATATATGCCTGCGGGCCGGATGATTTCGGGTTAGGGACCGGATTCGGCCCGTGGGCCGTAGGTTGCCGACCCCTGATCTAGAAAGACTCAAGACAAGTGAGGTTTCCTGCAACTGAATACGTCATAGAGATCAATGTTATATTTAAGGAAAACTATATTTAATTTCCCACATGTACAATGCTAACCAGATTTAAGTATGTAGTTTAATTGCCACCCATTTCCACATACGTCAAATTGTTACACAATACATTAATTTTGTGCAACCTTTTACACAAGGCCTAAAAATTATTCACAAGTCACAAAATACATTTTTACAATTTCTTTCCATAAGATGAACTTTAACCTTGAGCTCATAGTGGCAATATAAATAACATTTCAGGATTCCTCATGAAGTATCCTAATCTTGCTAAATTCTTAATTAGTGCTTAAATAAACACAGACAAAATAAATGTTCACTCTTCTCAACTGAATTAGATTTTATTTGCCTTGGGCAATCAGTTACACCAAAGACATTGTGCAAAGAAAGCAAGAATTAAGTACACTTAAGGAAAAGCTCATTACCAGCACTGGTTGCAAAACAATATTTTCCAAATCAAATTAAACCAAAAAGGGATGTGCATATGAAACAAATATTCCACTTGAATTATATTTGTAAGGATTTAAAGCTGTGAGGACATTGACCTTCAGGGAAAAAAATATATATTTTAACGCGTATATATAAACTGGTACAATTTTAAAGCAATTTTACCCATTTGACAAGCTTAAAGCAAATATATGGTGATGCAAATGGATGTATAGCTATGAAATTATTTTACTGTAATCATGCTTACATAAAACTAAACTAAAGATTATATACTGTTCTACTAACAGATTTACTTTTCAGTAAAAAGACAAGCTGAGGAAGGGTGAAGTGGGAAAGGAGAAATTATGGATAGCTGTGCAACAAAACAATTGATTAAAGATTTGTCCATGAAGCAATTCACATTTTTGTTAATTCATTCGTCTTCGCTTCCACTTAGATCAGATTGGTCCTGAGGAGGAAGAAAATAAACTGAGTTTTACATATTCATAAGAGTGAAAACATACCCAAGCCATAGCTTAATTTTTAGCTTAATCTTGACCTGCATGGGATAATTTTCATCCACATTTTTAACAAATACAAACAGATCATTGGAATAATTGTGCTTGAAAGGATCCATTTCTTTAAAGTAGACTGGTTGGCACAATACTTCCATATTAAAATGTTTCATAAAATACTTTTTGCCAAAAAGACTTGATACTTTCAGAAAACATACTCATTTCACATAATGTGGTAGATTTTGAGTTAATACTGCTGATGTATCATGTTGCCCAGTCAGTCCAAGAGCATCAAAACAAGCCCTTCAGTCCAACTAGTCCATGCTGACCGTGATGCCCTTTTTAAGTTAAAATTCCATTTACCTGTGTTGCCCCCTTTTGGAGAGATGTCCGTGACTACCCAACCTTGCCGTTAAAGTTCAGCCCCTTGAGTCCTGGCAACATCCTCATCAATCTTCGCTGCATTCTGTCCAGCTTCATGGCATCTTTCTTACAGTAGCGTGACCAAAATTGAACACAATACACCTCTATGGCCTCACCAACTCTGACATAGCAACCCAAATTCTATACTCAATTCCCTGACTATGAAGACAGCATGCCAAAAGTCTTCTTCACCACCCTATCTGTCTGTGATGCCTCCTTCAAGATACCATGTATGTATACTCCTAGATCTCTATGCTCTACATCACTCACCAGTGCTCTACCAATCTGTGAAAGTCCTGCCCTGACTTGACTTCCTAAAATGTAACACCTTGCATTTATCAGAATTAAACTCCATTAATCATTCCTAGGCTCACTTGCCCAACTCATCAACTCCCACTGTAATTCTTGATAACCACCTTCACTATCTATGATGCTTCATCCATGAAAATCAAGCCCTTGAATATTTAAACACCAGAGTATTTGTCGGTATTTGAGAGGCAAGTTAGTTTGAAAAATTTAACCTTCCAGAAAGAAGGTAGAATCGGAGCTTTTGACAAGTTACTTATGATATTTAATTGTATAACATATTTTATAACTATAGTAATACATTTCTTTCATTCAACGTGACTAGATTTTTATCTTGACCTGATGCGTTAACTCCATTTCTAGCTTCACTGATGTTTGATTTATTGAACATCTCCAGCACTTTGTTTCCTCAGGTGTGGTACATTTATAGTCAATTCCCAAATTAATCTATGCTAATGAATGTATTTAAAACAATATATCATTTAAACTCTGGAGAAACCCAAATTATTGACATCTAGTATTAGGTGTTGCCATTTTAAAAGGTTGCACTTTATCTCTTTACTAGACCAAGCGCAGACCCGTTGGGTCTGTTCCCCCAAAGTGTGGCTGCGGGGGAAGGGGGGGGGGGCTGCATGCGGCGTCACACACACTAACTACCCCCCCGCACCCACGCTAACTACCCCCCTTGATATTATATTAATATTAATTTGCTCCTTTTACCCCATAACCGCCCTATCCACTGACGCATAGCCCCCAACTCGAAAGCGCGTCTAGAGAGGGGGGGGGGGGGGGGGGGGGGTAGAGAGTGAGGGCAGAGAGAGAATGGGGAGAGACAGAGAGAAAGGAGCAGAGACAGAAGGGCAAGAGACAGAGGGAGAGGGGGGTGGAGGGGAGGAGGAGAGGGAGGGTGGGTGAGGAGGGGTGAGAGAGATGGGAGGATAGAGGGATGGGAGGACATAGAGAGGGGAGGAGAGAGAGAGAGAGAGGGGCTGAGGGGAGGGAGGGTGAGGTGGGAGGGTGTGGAGGGGATGGGGTGGAGGGAATGGGGTGGAGGGAAGGGGAGGGCGGAAGGGGGTTTAGGGGAGGGAGGGTGGGGGAGAGCAGGCGGTGGGGAGAGGAAGGGAAGAGAGAGAGGGGGGAGAGAGAGAGAGAGAGAGGCGGGAGAGAGAGAGGGGGTGGGAGAGAGAGAGAGGGAGAGAGAGAGGGGAGAGAGAGATGGGGAGAGAGAGATGGGGAGGGAGATGGGGGAGAGAGAGAGATGGGGGAGAGAGAGATGGGGGGAGAGAGAGATGGGGAGAGAGAGAGATGGGGAGAGAGAGAGATGGGGGAGAGAGAGATGGGGAGGGAGAGACAGAGGGGGAGAGACAGAGGGGGAGAGACAGAGAGGGGGAGAGACAGAGAGAGCGAAATGCAACCGTGCGTCACGCGTTCAGAATGTTCTGGAAATGAAAGTGCGCTTCTCATGCACGAAAGCTGTCAGCAGCTCTATGGAATTCAGGGGAGCAGCCTGCCGCGTCACACACACACTAACCACCCCCCCCCCCACCTCCTCCCTCCTCATCCCCCTCCACACACACACACACACACACAGCAGGTCCGATCTAATCTGTCAATGAATAGAGCAAATTTTTTTTTTTAAACTGTCTTTGAAATTAAAAGTTAATGTTAAGAATTAGTGATGTTAAGTGACAAATAATTAAATTAAATTCAATGAAAACCAATGGAATCTACAACCAGGCAGCTGGGGCGGCGGGGCCACCAAGCAGGCTGGGGGGGGGGGGGGGGGCAGGGCCGGGCGGGGCCAGGCAAGGCCGGGGGGGAGGCAGGGCTGGGCGGAGGCCAGTTGGGCCAGGTGCAAAGGCATTGTGAGGTCAGCGGGCAGGGCCACCAGGCAGGCTGGGGGTGGGGGGGGGGGGGCAGGGCCAGGCGGGGCCAGTTGGGCCAGGTGCAAAGGCATTGTGAAAAGGAGAGAGGGAGGGGGAGAGATCTCCCACCCCTGTCCCATTGTGATTAGACATCTGCGAGATGGCGCTGTGACTCATGCAGAAGTTTGATTTTAGTGGGACCACGTGAAGTTTCTAATCTCCCTCACCTGTCTCATATGTAAATGAGATCCATTGTGATTGGACATCTGTGAGGTGGGACTTTGGCTCATGCAGCAGTTTGATTTTAAAATGTTTTGATGTTTTGTGAACAATTTTATTCAAAATCTGGGGAAATAATTGACGAAATCTAGAGAGGATTGGATTTCTGAACTCATGTTAAATCCCCACCAAAATTGTAAAAATCTCCGCGTTTTTTCATCTGGTTTTCGAGGAGATGCGTTTCACATGCAAAATAACACACACACATCCACACACACAAGAGTTTTAATAGATACTAGACCAAGTGCAGACCCGTTGGGTCTGTTCCCGCAACGCGCGGTTGCAAGGGGGGGGGCGGTCTGACATCATCGCGCAACGCCACGCGCTACTGCGCGCCGATAGGCCGTTGACGCGTGGGATTTTCGGAGAGTGCAAGCCCGCAGGGATGGCGAAAAGCAGCGGGCGTCCACCCGATCTGTGCCTTCCGCCAGCGTGACAGAGCCGGGCCGGGGGGGGAGGAGGAAGTGGAGGAGAGCCGGGCGGCAGCAGCCGTTATGGTGGCTGGCCAGCAGGAGGCAAAAAAAATGAGTGAGTGGGGGCGGGGAGGAAAGAATTTTATTAAAAATGTGTACATAAAAACGACGAAATTTAATGAGTTGTGGATATGCGAATGTAAAAGTGAAATCTCTAGCGAAATGGAAAAAATCTCCATTTCTCCAGTTTTTGCATGTGGTTTTGGCGGACCAACGAATCAAAGGCCAAAAATCTAATCTGACATACACCCACAAACAAACACACACACACACACAGAGTTTTAAAAGTATAGAGATACGATGAGTAAGACTCTTTGTGTACTGTAGGCAAAAATAAATAATTTCACTGTACCCAAGTACATGTGACGATAAAGTATAATTGAATCATTGATTTGATTCATATATGTTATTTTCGTCCCACTGTCATGCATTATATTTTGGAAATATAAGGAGGGGGAGAAGAACATTTATGTAGATAAAAATTGTCAAAATTGTCATATAAAAACTTACGACTTTCATGATCAATTCATGATCAAAGTCTGCCATAAAATCTCTCCTACTCCTGCCAGTTTGGCAGCTGGAGTAGGAAATCTAAGCCATTTCTTTAAAAAAAACAAAAAAAACTCTTATTTAGCCTTAATCCCAACAGAATGCATGTTCAATTTAATTCATCACTTCCTCATTTTGACCCTGTGAAACCAGGGCCAATTAAAAAAATATTGAAAAGGATATTTTGGTGTCTATTTCTAAATCCTCCTCACACATTATTCACAATATAAGAATTTACAATGTCATTTTATAAAATAGTCTTTTTGCTAACACTTCAAGCTTAATTTTTTATGGGAAGGGCAATTAAGGGCCCTTGAAGAACCTCAATAATAAATACGAAAAACAGTGCACTACAAAGGACACGTCACATGTAACATCTAAACATAGAAAATAGGAGCAGCAGTAGGTCATTCTGCCCTTCGAGCCAACTGATCATCCAAAATCAGTACTCTGTTCCAGCTTTCTCCCCATATTCCTTGATCCGTTTAAACTTTATTTAAACTTGGACACTCGAACTAAATTGATATGTTTTCAAGCCAGCACAATACATGGAAAAACATGGAATCACCTTGTTTTCAATTTTTGAGAACAGACTACAAGTGGGGCGTGAACAAAAAAAATTGAGAAATACAAAGAGATGGACAACATTCAGGAAAACTATTTCTGCTATGTGCAAATTATCATAGCAGCCATAAATTGATCTGCTCTAGTTGAATTTATGTGAATACACTACACATGCTTCTGGTAACTTGGTCATTTTGTAATGCCTTAACAACGCATTACTGGGATGTATATAAATGTGCACGGTGAACATTTCTAAATTTCAGAAAGCCTTTCAAATGCAATTCTACAATAATAAGTTACTGTAAATGAACACTTACATTGTCATCTTGGTCATCATCACTGTCATCATCACTAATGACGGGCTTGATTTTAGAACGAACCAGCCGTTTCCTACTTTTTCCTTTCTCACGACTTTTGTCACTGTCCTTTCGACCAAGTTTTATTTTAACTTTGACTGATTTTGCTGCATTATATAGAAAATTATATTTATTCTTGAAATTCCAGTCAATTTTTATAATGAAGTGTTGAAATGCATCACAAATATTAATACTTTAAGATGTACTTAATATCAACACTTTAACATGACTTTAAGATGTCCCCAGCATTTATAATAGCATTTTACTCATGTGAACTTAAAAATATTGCATATTTTTAAAAACATATTGATCCATGTCACATAACAAGGACAGAAGATGCTTTACAATATAAATCTGGATCATTATTCCATGCAGATATTTGACCTACTACAGTCTGCATCTATGAGTTTCAATTAAGTTATCCCTTCCTACTTTGAAAAACAGGGAGAAGGTAAACTGCCGAGTAACAGAATTAAAGTGCATTCGTGGAAATTTCTTGGGGAATTTGGAGAAATCAAACTCAAGGGTTAGGATGAAAGCTTCTTATAAAAAGATTTTTAGCAATAAAGTATTAATGCATGATATAATAATTGCTGATTTAAATAATGCAAAACTCTTCAAGACCCAATCACATTGGTTTATTCGGCTAGATCCAGGCTGTTGCCAGGCAACAGGCGACACAATATATTGTGGGTCCATGACTAAAATCCTATTGGATGAACATAACTGGGGTGAAACTTTTCCGTATGGAAAGCCATTGCTGATAATCTACACATCAGCTAGTTATCACTCACAACCTGACCCTCAACATTAAGAGTAGGCTTTAACCTTTGCTGCATTGTTTTCAACTTGTATTACATTTCTTAATCCAGATTATTTCATAGAATAAGAACAGTCAACAAAGAGGCAGTATTAATGCCATGAAAACGCCCAATTGGTGTATGACCCCAACTGAATTTCCTTTCCAACAGACTATTTCCCGGAAACTTCCTAAATTTTGCTAGGATTGCCTAGCAAATTTGTGCAAATGTCTTTAGATGCAATTTCAAGTAATTTCTTGACATCTATATACATTACATTGGAAAATCTACATCCAATGTAGACTTGGCATGTCACTGCCAAAAACACTGAGGTTATACATGCAAGATCACTCATCTCTAAAATGAAGATATCAAAAAGAGATGGGATAACATGCAAACAAGATGTAGGTAGTGCTGAATAAAACTGGCAGCCAATGGCAAGTATGATCTGTTTGATAGTTTCCTAGTGGTACAATAGTTTGCTTTGTTGACAAAACTTAAAATTGATTAAAGATGATTCAGACTTACTCTCAGATCCTGATTCCTCCTCCTCCTCATCATCATCATCATCAATACTTTCCTCCTCACTCTCCTCTTCTTTAGCAATCTTTTGTCTTGCACTTTTGAATACGGATTGAAGAACAATGGAGTCTTCATAAATCTGCAAAAAGACAACAGGTTAAAAAAACGAGCAATATTTATTTACTTATCGGTAAAATTGCCATCATATGTTTTGAATTTCAGTGAGCTGGTGGTATCATATTTAAATTTAAATTGCTGGACAAAAATGGTAATGAAAAGTACTTCAAAACATGGCATCACAAGTCTGTAATCACAGAAGATACAAGTGTGTTTTTTGATCGGCAAGTTTTGATAATAATATTAGGCTGTGGGCCGAGGAGCTTTATTCTAGTTTCGTGACCCAAGTCACCAAACTACATGAAATTTTCACATATTGTGTAAAAAAATTATATAAATCACCCCTGAAACTTGTCATGAACAAGACTTGCACATTTTTTTTATTAAATTAGAGAAAAACCGGAAAATTTTTGGGTAATTGTTAGTCCAATCAAAGCACGTTTAACATTGAGTTGTCTGCCAGTTGGCCAATCACGCGCTTTGCTTCAGGCTAGCACACAACATGGCTGAGGGTGCCTCTACAGATGCCTGTTTTACTGGAGATTCCGATTTGTTCTGTGGAATACATGTCGTGGAAACTTGCAGCAGGGTAATTGAATTTAATGAGAAATGCATTAAAAAGGCTGAAGAATGTGCTGCTAAGTGGAAGAAAGCCTTGAAAGCAAAGTCGCTGCTGAGGTGCTCCAACACAAAGAAGACAGCCAGGAATGAACTCTAACTGAAAGGTAAGATCTAAAGTCTGAATTTATGAAAATCTATCTGTATGGACTTTAATTAATTTAATTGCACCCTTTTATAATGTGAATAAATTCATTCATTCACTTACTCATTCATTCATACAGGTGCACAACCTTTTATCCGAAGATCCAAATAACGAAAACCTCCGAATAGCGGACATTTTTTCGGTCCTTGAAGAAAGGTCCTTGAAAACGTTCACCGAGGGCGGCCCGCAGAGGTGACAGCGGAACCTCCGGTCGGTCCTCGAAGAAAGGGGAACTAAATCCCCATTCATAAAAGAGAAGGTGAGAGGGTATATTGCGCGGGGGGGTTAATAATTGACAATATGCTGCTGCCTGCCCGCTGAGTTAAAAAGTTCCCACGGTAGACTCACGATACACAGTGTATCGTGAGTCTTGCGTGGGAACTTTTTAACTCAGCGGGCAGGCAGCAGCAGATTGTCTCTCCCTTCAGTTTCACCCCACCTACACCCCTCTGCTTCCCGGCCATGTGTGTGACCCCTTCCCTCCCCTCTCCAGCTCCCCGCTCATTGCACCGGCGCGGGGGCTTTGCACTGTCTTCACGTCGGCGATGACAGCAGGTCAGTGCCAGTCACCGGAGACGTCAGGACCAACGGGACACCGACCCCCAGGCCCACTGCAAGCACGGAGATCCCAGAGACCCACAGCCAGCAGCAGCCCAGCCCCGTTCCAACTCCAGAGGAAAACTGCAAACTGGCCGGAGACGTCAGGACCACCAGAAGCCGTTCCCCGAGCTGCGCCCCCTCATCGGGACACCGACCCCCAGGCCCACTGCAAGCACGGAGATCCCAGAGACCCACAGCCAGCAGCAGCCCAGCCCCGTTCCAACTCGAGGAAAACTGCAAACTGGCCGGAGACGTCAGGACCACCAGAAGCCGTTCCCCGAGCTGCGCCCCCTCATCGGGACACCGACCCCCAGGCCCACTGCAAGCACGGAGATCCCAGAGACCCACAGCCAGCAGCAGCCCAGCCCCGTTCCAACTCGAGGAAAACTGCAAACTGGCCGGAGACGTCAGGACCACCAGAAGCCGTTCCCCGAGCTGCGCCCCCTCATCGGGACACCGACCCCCAGACCCACTACAAGCACGGAGATCCCACAGCCAACAGCAGCCCAGCCCAGCCCCGCTCCAACTACAGAGGAACCTGGGTTGCGGATGACGGGGCGCAGCTCGGGGCGTCGTAGGGGCCCATCGGGGAGCGGGTTCCTGTTGGTCCTAACGTCTCCGGACACCTGCCATCCTCCGGGAACTGTACCGCCCTTGCAGGAGAGTGGGGTTGTTTGCAGTTGCAGAGGGAGGGGGCAAGGGCGGTACAGTTCCCAGTCTCAGCTCCAGTCCAGGGGGGTGGCCAGAGACGTCAGGACCAACGGGACACCGACCCCCAGGCCCACTGCAAGCACGGAGATCCCAGAGACCCACAGCCAGCAGCAACTCCAGCCCAGCCCCGCTCCAACTCCAGAGGAACACGTAGGGGCAGAAGCTGATGGTGTGCAAGGTACGTCTTGTTCTTGGGGTGGCGGATGAGGGGGCGCAGCTCGGGCTGTGGGCAAACTGCCACTTGTCGCCGTAGCGGCCCATCGGGGAGTGGATTCCTCTGGAGTTGGAGGGGGAGGGGGGTATTGTGCTGTTTGATCGCCCCCTGCTATCCCAGGGACAGGGAGACACAGCGGCTTTTTAGACTGGTGGGCAATCACTTCCAAAGTTCTGCCCACACAGTCAGTACACCTCTCCTACACTGCATTTCATACAAACATTTATTCTGCAAGAAAAAACTACATTGAAGACTCAAACTCGCGACCGAGTAACTGCCGGGATCAATGTGCAAACTCGCGACCTTGCGGATATGAGCCGAGCACTCTACCACTGAGCTAGCCATTAAAATCTACGCTAAAAATTTCCATTCCGAAGGCCGACAAATTCTGAATTACGAAAAGTGTCTGGTCCCAAGGCTTTCGGATAAAAGGTTGTGCACCTGTAGTAATAAGTCTTTAACAGCTAATCTCGGAGCTGCCTGCGATAACTTACCGGGAAAAAGTGCTCCGACCGCGGGGCCTAGTTATCCACGGTATAGTGAAGCCGCGGTCTCAATTAATAAGCGGCCGATTCGCGAACGCGGAGCCGCGGATCATCTCCGCGGGCGGGGGGGAGGGGAGGCTGTACATAGTGCCGTCTGTAGCGGCTGTTTACAGGCCCCGACAACGGGAGAAAAACGGAGGGATATCGATCGCAATTTATAGGCTTCCATTGCAGTGAGAAATGGTCAGAAATGGTTGATGTTTCTGTAGAAATGAATTGGTGATATGTGAACTTGAACTAGTTTTTCTATGGTAGTAACCTATTGTTATTCTCATTAGCATTCTTCTTGGTTTCTTGGTCCTCCAAAATATTCCAAATGGAATTTAAACTGGAGGTGGAATTTTATTAAGATGAATTAACATTATTTATTAACAATTATTAATTAATTTATTAATTATTATTAATTAACAAAATTTATTAACATTAAGAAGAGGTTGAAATTTTATGAATTGAAGTCCATGCAGACAATGACTATGAGATTTTTTTTCCTGTAGCCTCTACTTAAACTTGAAATAACATTAATTGTAGTAAATTACAGAATGAACTGAAGTCCATGCAGACCTAGGTACTATGATATGTTTCTTTCTCTAGCTATTCTGCACCCTCTGCTCCTGCACTTGAACTTGAAGTCTTATCTAGGGCAGTAAATTACAGTGTCAGTCTCATTGACATTAAGAAGAGATTGACACTTTATGAATTGAAGTCCATGCAGACCTAAGTAATATGAGATTTTTTTTTCTGAAGCTTCTGCCCCTCCACTCTTCAGAGCCTGTCCACACAAATGTGTTTTGTGTGGACATTCACTGTGCTCTAATGAACACTAATTTGATAATTTGCAGACTTGCCATCCCATCTACCTGGACATGCATACATGTTTAATTTCCTCATTGATATGTCGATATTGTCTTACATAATATAAAATATGAAAAGATACACCCTGACACATATTATCTTCTATTATTAGGAGACAGCAGTGTATCCCGGGTTATCATGCAGAGTGCTATCGTCACTTCTGCAACATAACAACAATAAATCGAGCGATAGCAAAGTCTAGAAGGAAGAAAGGTAATGATAGGACTCAAACAACAAATATTTTAACTTATGGTCATATGATGTTACTTTGAAAAATGATAAGATATATTTGAGGATGTTGATTTATTTTACTTTTCATTCCTTTTCTGTTTTCATTTTCCTCTTTCAATTGAGTTCAAGACGCTGAAAAGCCTGAAGCAGGTGAATCACCTCAAGAGGCAGTTCCTGATGGTGAAGCAGATGAGCCGGCCCCAAAGAGACTGTTTCGATCCATGACACGTCATAGTCAACAAACAGTAACTGTCGAGCACACTGACCGCAGGCATGTCCTACCAGCGCATTGCATCATTTGTAAATGTTCAAAGTACACAAAATAAATAAATTGTGGAAAAAAATGATTATATAAAGTTTTATTTTAATGTGGATCGTTTCACTGTTTATTTGGTCAAATTATTTAAACAATGAGTGAATTACTTATGATAATGGCGTGCCGGTGACTGACTGCGACAATCCACCCACCGATCCACACATACATACATACGCACATCCACACACACATCCATACGCACACTTCCATGCATGCAAACACACACATACATGCACACATAAATCCGCACACACACATCCATTCACACGCAGACATACATGTACACATCCAAACATACATGAACACATACGTCCGTCCACACGCACATACACACTTACATCCACAGATACACGTTTGAAAGGCATACACAGACACACACACAAACTAGAGATAAACAATGCAACACTTTTAGGGTTCTTTTAGGTCAAAGGTAATAGCCCTCATTTGCAAAGGCACCATCGGGGGGGGGGGGGGGGGGGGGGGGGTCTATAACATAAATATAAGCTCATTGTAGCTTAACATGTGTTTGGGATGTGTTTACCTTGTGTGGGACTAAAGATGGAAATTAGCTACTGGCTACAATCTTGCATATCACATGCAAATGTTTATTAATATGCACTGTCCCTAATAAAATCAATTCAATTCAATTCAACATGAATATTCATCGAGTAAACATCAGAGCATTCGATTCTTGGCCAGGATGTGACATTTACATCAGAAATAAGACAGGTCTCTTACAGGTCTGGCACTGCCCCAGTCCCACTATGGCCGTTACCCCCACTTTGGCAGTCAGCAGGGTTCAGTAAATGGGGAAACCTAGAGGATCTGTCCTGACCCTTTATTTAGGCAAGTTCATGAGCCCTTAAAACCTGGGACAATTGCTGCAGTCTCATTTAATTTCCTATTAAAGCGAATGGATCATGCCTGCCTGACACTGCCCCAGTCCCACTATGGCAGTTACCCCCACTCTCCCCACTTTGGCAGTCAGCGGGGTTCAGTAAATGGGGAAACCTAGAGGATCTGTCCTGACCCTTTAATTAGGCAGGTTCATGAGCCCTTAAAACCTGGGACATCTGCTGCAGTCTCATTTAATTTCCTATTAAAGCGACTGGAACATGCCTGCCTGGCACTTCCCCAGTCCCACTATGGCCGTCACCACCACTCTGCACACTGGCAGTCAGTGGGGTTCAGTAAAGGGAGGAACCCACAAGAACTGCCCTAACCCATTAATTAGGCTAGTTCAGGAGCAGGACCTCTGCGACAGTGTCATTAAAAAAAACACTCACAATTATATTCATCATATTATTTTTATATAATATAATTATACTTAATTATATATGATAACATTCATATTAGCAGGATATATATATATATTGGTATAATAATATATAGTTTAAATGGACTGCAGCACGGAAATAGTCTGCCCATGGTGTATTACGGGCATTGGCCACTAGATGGCGCTTATTTTCCCGATCTCATTTTCTAATTAGTTTAATTAATTAATGTGCAACTTTTGGCAATGACGAGTTATGACATCCTTCTCAATTATATTTCAGCTAAATCTGTGTAAAATTTCATGTAGTTTGGTGACTTGGGTCATGAAAACCTATTTCTAGACACATTTTTGATGCTCGGCCCACAGCCTATATAGCAGAGTTTGGAAATAGCCAATTAAATAATATTTTCAGACCTTTGATCTCAAAGTTGGCATGTCAAACATAATTATTTCTTGAGATTAATCTAAATTTGTCAGTGCAATTTGAACAAAATATTTCTCTCCATCTTAAAACTTTTTCTAAAATTCAGTAACTACGCAATATGACCAGAAGTAGATCAGAATCAAAAGAAAAGATTAATATCCATTTACAGTATTTTTTTAATGACTGACAATAGATGCATGTGTAGGCCATTCGGCCCTTCGAGCCAGCACCGTCATTCAATGTGATCATGGCTGATCATCCACAATCAGTACCCCCTTCCTGCCTTCTCCCCATATCTCTTAACTCCGCTATCCTTAAGAGCTCTGTTGATCTCTCTCTTGAAAGCATCCAGAGAACTGGCCACCGCTCTCTGAGGCAGAGAATTCCACAGACTCACAACTGTGGCCCCTGGTTCTGGACTCCCCCAACATCGGGAACATGTTTCCTGCCTCTAGCGTGCCCAAACCCTTAACAATCTTATATGTTTCAATAAGATCCCCTCGCATCCTTCTAAATTCCAGAGTATACAAGCCCAGCCACTCCATTCTATCAACATATGACAGTCCCGCCATCCCGGGAATTAACCTGGTGAACCTACGCTGCAGTCCCTCAATAGCAAGAATGTCCTTCCTCAAATTGGGAGACCAAAACTGCACACAATACTTCAGGTGTGGTCTCACTAGGGCCCTGTGCAACTGCAGAAGGACCTTTTTGCTCCTATACTCAATTCCTCTTGTTATGAAGGCCAACATGCCATTTGCCTTCATCACTGCCTGCTGTACCTGCATGCTTACTTTCATTGACTGATGAACAAGGATCCCCAGTTCCAGTGTACTTCCCCTTTCGTCAACTTGCTCCATTTAGACAATAATCTGCCTTCCTGTTTTTGCTACCAAAGTGGCTAACCTCACATTTATCCACATTAAACTGCATCTGCCATGCATCTGCCCACTAACCCAACCTATCCATCACCCTGCATCCTCATAGCATCCTCTTCACAGTTCACACTGCCGGCCCACCTTTGTGCCATCTGCAAATTTGCTAATGTTACTTTTAATCCCTTCATCTAAATCATGAATGTATATTGTAAATAGCTGTGGTCCCAGCACTGTGCCTTGCGGTACCCCACTAGTCACTACCTGCCATTCTGTTAGGGACCCGTTAATCCCTACCCTGTTTCCTGTCTGCCAACCTTTTTTTTAGCCATGTCAGCACCCTACCCCCAATACCATGTACTCTAATTTTGCCCACTAATCTCCTATGTGGGACCTTATCGAATGCTTTCTGAAAGTCCAGGTACACTACATCTCCTGTAGATGTCCCTTGTCCATTTTCCTAGTTACATCTTCAAAACATTCCAGAAGATCAGTCAAGCATGATTTCCCCTTTCGTAAATCTATGCCGACTCCTGCTCCTGCCGTCCAAATGTGTCGCTATTTCATCTTTTATAATTGACTCCAGCATCTTCCCTACCACCGATGTCAGGCTAACTGGTCTATAATTCCCAGTTTTCTCACTCCTGTCTTTCTCTCTCCTGACATCACAAAATGGAAAAGTAATTTTGAAATGTTACAATAATTAGAAAGTATATTGTGCAATGGCCAAATACATAGGCATCCATATAATCATAATCATATGGGATAATTGGCAATACTTGTGATTTTGGGCTGATTAAGGAATAAATGTTGGTTAGGGAAGTGGAAGAATTCTCTTGCTCATCAACCAATTTTTTTGTCCCCCCCCTTAAACTCGGGTGGCCTTGCACGACCTGCACCTTATATGTAGCAAAATAATATTTCCAATGGTGCATCATTCCCTCAGTTCTGCACTGAAGAGCCAACCATTAGATTCTAGAAACATAGGAATACAAGTAATTATTTAGAATTTATAGCCTGTTTTGTCATTTGTTAAGATCACGGGTGAACTGCGACCCAAGTTTAAATATTTACATTTTCTCTATACACTGACCTTAGGCTATCAAAAATCTCACAGACTCAAATTTAAAATTATTTCTGCTAAGCACACAACTTTATGCCTTTTTGACTGTGCTACTTGAGAATCAAAAATGTTGATGCAACAGAGAACAAGTTAGTGGAATTCAAGAGGGGGAATGGACACATAGGATTGCTTCATTGGGAGTTGGCATTAACTCAAAGGGTCAAAATTCCTCCTCCTGTCCGCAGGAAGTTCACAAGGGAATGTCACCTCTCAAAGAAAATAAGAACAGTTAATTAAAACTTATGCCTCTCTGCTAAGAAGCTTCCCTATAAATGGCAAAGATAACTTCAGTCGGGTATTCAACATGTTACTTCAAAAAGATTTTATAACTGATGCAGTACGTTGTTAATCGCAAAGTTGGAAAAACTAGTACACAATTTTAACACCTGGTCCAAAAATAAATCTATGATTGTTTGGGTCCACTGACAGAACGGCACACAGCATGATGTGGATTTGTTAATTTTACAAAACACCTTTTTAACTTCTTATATTTTAACATTAAAGTGGCCACTGTTCAAAGTGACATGTCTGGTAAGCATTCTCACCGTTGGAAAGGAATATAGAGAGTGCACAATTGAATTGTGTGTACAAAAACATTTCATTATAGAAACTTGTAATATAGAAACTTGTTCAATATTAATTCATATTATTGTAAGGTAATAAATGGAAACACAGATGCTAGTTGATACCAACGATAGACACAGAGTGCAGGAGTAGCTCAGCGAGTCAGGCAGCATATCTGGAGAAATTGGATAGGTACGAAAATGGGCACCAATCTGTAACGTTACCTCTATTTTGTCCAAATATGCTGCCTGACCTGAGTTAACTCCAGCATTGTGTGTCCATCTTTAATTAATACTAGACCAAGGGGGACGCACGGTCGCGGGGACTGTGGCGTCACACACACACCAACCACTCCCCACACACACGGGGGAGGGGGAAAGCGAGGTGGAGGGAGGAGGGGAGAGGGAAAGGGAGGGGGAGGGGGGAGAGAGAGCGGAGGGGGAGCGAGAGGGGAGAGAAGGGGGTAGAAGGGGGAGGGGAGGGGGAAGGAGGAGGGGAAAGGAGGAGGGGAAAGGGGGGGGGAAGGGGAGAGAGAGAGGAGGGGGAGAGAGGAGGAGGGGGGAGCCAGAGAGTAGAGGGGGTGAGTGGAGGGGGAGAGAAGAGGGGGGAGGGAGGAGGGGAGGGTAGAGAGAGGGGGGGAGATTGGAGGGGAGATGGGAGAGAGTAGAGGAGGGGAGCCGGGCGAGCGAGCGAGGGTGCTGCGAAAAGCGGAGAGCCCGGGGAGAGAGAGAGAGAGAGAGAGAGAGAGAGAGAGAGAGAGAGAGAGAGAGCTGCAATACAGGGCCCGACTCTAGTACAAAGCTCTTGGCAGCTCTCGGGAAAGCCGAGCCGAGCCGAGGCGCGAGCTTACTGCGTGTCGCTCTTTGCGACGTCATCACTTGGGTGCTCCTCGGCATCTCTCGGGTTCTCAATCCAGAGGCCCGGGGGGGGGGGGGGGGGGCGGTGGGGGGGGAGGGGGGGGGGGGCTGCTGGGCTGTGGGTGTGGTGCTACGGCTGGCCGCACTCGGGTGCTCCTCGGCATCTCTCGGGATGGCTGTCGGAGTGCGAGTTATGCGGGGAGAGCACGTAACTCGCAGCTCATGGAAAACAGTGGCCAGCAGGCTGTGCCTTGAAAAATCTGCGCAATTCGCCACGAGGAGCCGAGGCATTGTGACGTCATCAGCCCGTTAGTCTCAGCTTCAGTTAGCTTTAGCTTCAGGTTGGTGAAGAATTTGAAGAAATAATGAACCAAATTTTCAGATGAGGTGATTTTCGACATCATGGTATAAATCTCTACCGGAATATGTAAATATTTCACCATTAACGTGCCGGGTTTTCGAGAAGATGTGAATCGCACACAAGCAAACAAATAAACGATCAAAGTTTTATCAGTATATAGATTGTGTCCTTTTTCATGTGATTAATTAAAGTTCACTCAAGTGCAACCCTCATGTTACCAAATTTCCCCCCCTTACAGAAGTAATGAATCACTACCCAGAAAATTGAGATATGGAATAAAATACACTTGCACAAAATTTCATGTGAAAAGTAAATAAATAAATGAATCAAAAGTTTTTAAATTGCATTTCTTGATACACAGATGCGGCTTGCATTATGGAAAAGTTATGGAATGCACCTCATTCATGGTTAGGTCCAAGAATGTCCCTTGCTTCAATTTTAAAATTAGACATGAGAGCAAGACTGAAATTAATTAATTAAACCACAAAAATACATTTTTAAACACATCTCTTGGAAAGAAAAATGCAACCGTCAGTAATTATTAAGTTGCATTCTTAATCATTTACAGATCTAAGAAGTGTGTCGTCGGGTGGATTTGAACAATCAATACTCCTTTCAGAAGCCCTGATCACAGAATCATCATATTTAGCAAACCTATTTCTTGCCAGTAAAATACAACAATGTAAATAAACATTCACCTGTGATCCTTCTAGATTGAATGTCTGGGCATTACGACACAACAAATTTACATCCTTCTCCAGATCTCCCAGACTACGATATTTATGGCTGCGAATACGATCCTAGAAAAAGTGAGCAGGTTTGAAGGATAGTTAAAAATCCCACTTGAAGTACAAACTTTCTATCCACCAACATTGATTTCTTCTTTTTTTAATTTGTTCTTGGAATGCAGAATTAGAATAGCAAGACATGACCTGAATGGAAACAAGGGAAATGGGGAGAAAGCAGGAATGGGGTATTGATTTTGGATGATCAGCCATGATCATATTGAATAATCATTTCACTTGCACTTTATGTGCAAGTGACGAATAAAACTGATTGTATTGTAGTGGCGGTGCTGGGTCGAAGGGTCGATTGCCCTACTCCATAACCTATGTTTCTATGTTCTATAATTTACTATCAATTACCTGTGAATGCAAGGGCAACAGAGACAACTTCCAAATAATGAAGCTGGTGCACTTAAATGAATCAGCTGTCCTTTTATTTAAATGCAAACAATTATCTAGAGGATTTCTTCAGCATGCTTTTAGTATTTGAACGAAATAGTAGACTATTCAGGTTTTCATGATAGAAATTAAATCCCAAATTCTGGGTCATATCAACATTATTCCGTTATTCTTCAACGAATGTGCACATTGATCACCATTTGCTATTAATGATCAGCCTAGCTGACCTTGGAAAAAGTGCTAATAAGTAACAACAGCAGTTATTATTTTTAAGGCAGACTCTGGGCACTGTCTTGAAGAACTCCTGTAGCGATATCCCAGTTTTGCAATGATAGGATTCCCACACACCCAGCTTTTTTTGCCAAGTATAAAAATCATCCCGTTTTCAAATGCCTTCAATTTTATGTGGGCAGGCTGAAGATGCAAAATTGCTGCCATGCTGACAGGGACAGTCACCTCATCTCTGCAGCTCAGTTATTTTTCCCACGATTGGACCAAGATTATATTGGTAACTAAACCAAGCGGGACCCGTTGGGTCCCATCCCCTCAACGCGCGGTTGCGGGGAGGGGGGCGGCCTACGGCGTCACACACACTAACTCCTCCCCCACACACACACACTAACCACCCCCCTTGATATTATATTAATATTATTAATTTGCTCCTTTTACCAAATCCCCGCCCTATCCACTGACACATAGCCCCCATCTCGCAGGCGCGTCTAGAGGCGGGGGGGGGGGGGGGGTAGATAAAGGGGACAGAGACAAAGAGAGGGGGCAGAGTCAGGGAGGGGCAGAGACAGAGAGAGAGGGGCAGACAGAGGGGGGGGGGGGGAAGAGAGGGGGGGGGGGAGAGTGGTGGGGGTAAGAGGGAGGAGAGAGAGAGCAGGGGGAGAGAGGGGGAGGGGGAGAGAGGGGGGGGATAAGGGAGGGGGGAGGAGGGGGAGAGAGGGGGGGAGAGGAGGAGATGGGGAGAGGGGGAGGGAGAGGAGGAGGGAGGAGAGGAGGTGAGGAGGAGGGGGGAGAGGAGGAGGGGGAGAGGAGGAGGGGGGAGAGGAGGAGGGGGGTGAGGAGGAAGGGGGGTGAGGAGGAAGGGGGGTGAGGAGGAAGGGGGGTGAGGAGGAAGGGGGGTGAGGAGGAAGGGGGGTGAGGAGGAAGGGGGGTGAGGAGGAAGGGGGGTGAGGAGGAAGGGAGGGTGAGGAGGAAGGGAGGGTGAGGAGGAAGGGGGGGTGAGGAGGAAGGGGGGGTGAGGAGGAAGGGGGGGTGAGGAGGAAGGGGGGTGAAGAGGAAGGGGGGTGAGGAGGAAGGGGGGGTGAGGAGGAAGGGAGGGTGAGGAGGAAGGGGGGGTGAGGAGGAAGGGGGGGTGAGGAGGAAGGGAGGGTGAGGAGGAAGGGGGGGTGAGGAGGAGGGGGGAGAGGAGGAGGGGGTAGAGGAGGAGGGGAGAGAGGAGGAGGGGGGAGAGGAGGAGGGGAGAGAGGAGGAGGGGGGTAGGAGCAGCGGGGGGTAGCGGGGAGGAGCGGGCGTCAACCAAAGGACTGCGAGTTCGGCGGAGGGGGGATGACGTCACTCGTAGCGCGTGGAACACAGCGGGGGCCGAGCGCATCAGACCTATTGTGACGTCATCAGCGAGACCATCTCGTTTATTTTCAAAGTTTTATTGTGAACATTTTCATAAATAACTCGAGAAATAAAGCATGAATTTTTCAGATAAGGTGATTTTGGACTCCAGGAGGAATATGTAAAAAGTTTACTGTTAGCGTGTCGTTTTTTCGCGAAAATGTGATTATACACAAACAAATAAATACACACACACACATCCAAGATAAGAGTTTTATAGTGATAAGGATGGTACTTTATTTGTCACAAAGACCGAGGTAGAGTGAAATTCATCTATGTACACAGTTAAGCACAAATATCTGTATTCAAGTAATTGAGGCCTGAAGTGGAGTGATTCTGGTGGAACCAAAACATCAACCTTCAAAAAGGTCAGAAGGATATTTATTCATAATCATGCGATACTGAATTCCATGATTTGCAACGTCTGAGCCATAATCAGGCATGGTCTGATAAAGGACAAGTGAAGGCTATTTTACAGCTGTGCCAGATAATGGCTAATTTTAAACAAGAGATTAATTCTACAGCTTCACTACTCTAGAATGATTTGCTTCCATTTTTGTTCTGAGAGTGCTTGGACCAAAGTGGGAACTGCATACTCCTCCACAGATGGGCAGGTAGGTAACTAGCAAGGTACATTTCTTCTGCCATTTATGCAGAGCTTCTGATGCATGGACTATGTTCTTAACAGCATTACATAGAAACATAGAAAATAGGTGCAGGAGTAGGCCATTCGGCCCTTCGAGCCTGCACCGCCATTCAATATGATCATGGCTGATCATCCAACTCAGTATCCTGTACCTACCTTCTCTCCATACCCCCTAATCCCTTTAGCCATAAGGGCCACATCTAACTCCCTCTTAAATATAGCCAATGAACTGGCCTCAACTACCTTCTGTGGCAGAGAATTCCAGATTCACCACTCTCTGTGTGAAAAATGTTTTTCTCATCTCGGTCCTAAAAGACTCCCCCCTTATCCTTAAACTGTGACCCCTTGTTCTGGACTTCCTCAACATCGGGAACAATCTTCCTGCATCTAGCCTGTCCAACCCCTTAAGAATTTTGTAAGTTTCTATAAGATCCCCCTCAATCTTCTAAATTCTAGCGAGTACAAGCCGAGTCTATCCAGTCTTTCTTCATATGAAAGTCCTGCCATCCCAGGAATCAGTCTGGTGAACCTTCTCTGTACTCCCTCTATAGCAAGAATGTATTTCCTCAGATTAGGAGACCAAAACTGTGCACAATACTCCAGGTGTGGTCTCACCAAGGCCCTGTACAACTGCAGTAGAACCTCCCTGCTCCTATACTCAAATTATTTTGCTATGAATGCTAACATACCATTCGCTTTCTTCACTGCCTGCTGCACCTGCATGCCTACTTTCAATGACTGGTGTACCATGACACCCAGGTCTCGTTGCATCTCCCCTTTTCCTAATCGGCCACCATTAAAATAATAGTCTACTTTCCTGTTCTTGCCACCAAAGTGGATAACCTCACATTTATCCTCATTATACTGCATCTGCCATGCATTTGCCCACTCACCCAACCATATGCTCCTCCACTTTGGTCATGGGCAATGGATTCTCAAGACGAGGTGGGGCTGTTACATTCCTCCCCCCCCCCCCCCCCCCAAGGAGGCTTTGGGGATATTCTTGAAGTGTTTCCTCTATCTGATAATCAAGATGGAATTCTGTAATTGACTGCCTCCAAATCTAGCATTTTGTTCCTTAGATGAGGAGATCGAAATTGCCAACAGCACTGCAGTTGTGCTGTACGAGCCCTGCATAGATTCTCTTATGATATAGATGAACACACTACTTTGATTGATTCTTAACTGTTCATTTTCATCTGAATGGAAACAGTAGGTACCAATTAATGTGTTTCCTTGCGCATCTTTGACACGATGCCATGGGGATTGAATTCAACATTAAAGATTCCCAGGGCCACAATGCAGGCCTACACTTCTATATATTGTAGCTGTAAACAAGGCATATCCAAGGGCGTCAGTGGGCAAGCCTAATACACTGGTGGAAAGTTAAGGGCCTGTCCCACATGGCCATTTTTTCAGCGACTGCCGGCGCCATATCAATGTCGCCAAAAGATTCTGAACATTTCAAAATCCAGCGGTGACAAAAAAAATGTTACGACACCTGTACAAAACACCGCGCGTCATACGCCATCATGCTGCGTCACTGCGCAAATTTTTCGGTGACCTGTTACGTTAATCAATTATGCCAGCAGTCACCAAAAAAATCGTCGAGTGGGACAGGACCTTTATGATACTGTGAGTGAATCAGACTGTTACTTGGTCAATTTGTGGCAGGTTAGATCCTCTCTTAACGTACCAATTTCAAGTGGATAGAAAATATAGCTATAACATTATTATCCACCAAGTTCTAAATAGAACTAATCTGAGTATAGAATATAGTGTTTCAACTTCACTCCAGAAAGGCTATTTGATTAGTTTTTAATGGATTAAAAAAAAGATTGAAATATTTAACACAAAATCTATTGTTCTGCTGTATAGTGCACAGTAAAATGAAAATCTTAGTTCAAATTTTCAATTCATTAGAGCATAACAGCAAATCAAGCCAGTTTTAAAGTTTCTTCACAGGGTTCGTACACTTGGAAAAGCTATAAATTCAAGCACTTTCAAGGTCCAAACCCCCCATTTTCAAGGACCAAAATCCAGCAAACATTGATGGCTTGTATACAAATTGCTTGGTATTGGATGATTTAATTCTGTACCAAATAAAAGTAAGTAAGAAGGTTGACTGGTCACCATCTCAGATTTGATTGAAAATCATGTTTTGCACACCTCTGGTACAAAGAACACAGCAGAAAAATCAACTTTCAACAGTTCCTTCAAAGTGATGAACCATTGATAGAGCTCGAATATTGCCAAATGCCCATTGGAATTTGGAGTTGAGACCTTGTTTTCTGTTGTGTTACTTCCTGTGTGCTCTGATGTACAGACACTGATTTTCAGGGAAATCTGAGAAGTCAATCCATTGGTCCAGGTTCCACAGAACGACACTAAACTACATAATAATTACATACAAGATGGTTAACTTATCTATATTCCTACTTCAATAGAGCACTGATGGTCAATTTTCTCATCTATTAGTTGTTCAATCTGAAACCATGATAATGGAAAACAATGTTTTTCAACCAGTCCCTGCAAACCTGTACTGCACATGCCTGCTTCAAAGTCTCCACTATTGTCCCTGTACCCAAAAAGACAAGGACTACTGGTCTTAATGACTACAGGCCTGTCACACTGACCTTTGTAGTCATCAGGCACGAGACAAAAAAATATGAAAAAAGAGGAAGAGAGATGGGGGCCCAGGGGGCATTGCCCCTGGTAGGGTTCCAAGGAGGTAAAATGGGGCAGCGCCCCCTTTATGCAGAGATTTTTTTTATTGTACCTTAAAATAACACATTTTACTTGCTTATCACTTCTTAATTTACATAGAAAATTTGTGATAATCATACCTTAAAATGACTAACTCCTTGCTTGTTTACATTTAAGTCATATTGAAAATATTTTATATTACACCTACACCTACTTGTAACACGATACCCGTTCCTTGCTTGTTTACTCTAATTAGACAGAAGTAATCCTTTGCACAGGAAATCTTTGGTAATTATACCTTGAAATGACAGCATTTTCTTGCTTGTTTACCCTTAATTTATACTGCAATGTTTAAAAATTACACCTTACAACAGGGGCCTCCAAACTTTTCAGCATGAGGGCCACATTATAGACTTGGCACATCTTTGCAGGCCGTAGAAAAAAATAAAGAAATGTCAGTTTTATAAATTTAATGAATTCAAAAAAGAACTTAAGTAAAACAAATGGAAGAAATTCAAAACAAAACATGGAGCCATCAATCAAGGTTAACCAGCGAAAGCATAAAGTTTTATGCAACCACATTAATGGGAAGGATGGAACTGCTTTTTTGATTTCTAAATTTAATTGAAACCCTCAACTTGATAGCCTACGGCAAACTGATGTGTAAGTTCCCGCGCTACCCAGTGTTGCAGTGCTAATTTTTTAGGTGCCGGAGCTAACGTCAAACAGGGGCATAATTTCAGGTTTTCCTTGAGGGTGGGCGCCAAGCTAGTCTCCCAAGAGGGTCAAACAAGATTATAGCCTTTCACTAGATCCCAATCTATAACTAGTACAATAAAACATATAATACTTAATTTAATAATATGACAAAATATTGCACAGTTGCACTCACTAATTATCATGAAATATAATTATCAAGCACGTAAAGAAAAAGACGGTGATCATGTATTTTTACAGAGGAGCCGGCCCGGCACCAACTCACCCTGACTCTCCCGCAGCTCTGGGCCCACACACGCACTCACACATATACCCACTCCGTCAACCCTCGCCTCTCCACCGTCCATCAGTGGGCCAGAGCCGTCACCTCACCAGAGCTCCCCAGGCTCAGCAACAGGCCCACAACCTCCACGATGCAGACAGCATGTGGTCTGACTCTGCTGGGTACTAGTGCTCCTCCCCTCCCTCCTACAGGGAACGTCATTAGCAAACATATCTAACAATGTTTCCCAACTTTTAATAAAAATACACATTATGAACAATGAAAAAACACCACATTACTCTGCATGAATGAACACTTTTATCATAAAAAGTGAATTTTCAAGGATGATAAATCCAAGGACTTTCAAGGCCTTGAAAAACAGGTTCAAATTCCAGGACTATCAAGGTCCGTACGAGCCCTATATATAGTTACTATTAGCACTTAAAAATCAATTCACTGCATGTTGGAGGAAAATGAAAAAAATGTAACAATCTGTTCACACCTTAATTTTTTTGAAGTCCACAGGTTTTCGAATTAGCTCATAGTATTCAGGCAACTCTTTCCGCGAAGGTAACTGAATGAAAACTTCACTCAGTTGTCGGCTCAAGCTATTTTCAGGGCAAAAGCAAAGCAGGTGATTAGTGCTGCATCACTATCATATTACACAACTTACACAAATCAATTCAAATTCCATGTGCCTATTTCTGACATTTATTTTCATTTCACACAGTCATTAATATAATAAAGTATCATAGCAAAAGCAATCACAAGTTTTATTCTTAACAAACAAGAAACCTTGCTCAATTGCCAAACTATTTGTGCTCGGCGCCCTTTTTGCAAAAATCTTTATTTATTGTGGACATACAATTTGGGCCTCCTTCAGTAATAAATAACTGAGGCTGCAATCTTGGATTATTACTGAAAGAAAAAGATGTATTACTAAAATGCAACTTATTACATTATTTAATAGTGACATTGCACGTGTCAATAGAAAGTTTCAGTATCAACTAGACTAAGTGAGACCCGTTGGGCAATATTCCACCACTCACCCGGTCCCCCAATGCAATCTTCCACCACTCACTCATAACCACTAACTGCTCATCACGGCTCATTTCCCCTCCTCTTCATGTGTGGGAGGGGAGGGAAATGGGGGGGGAGGGGGGTGGGGTTGGAGGGGAGGAGTGGTGTGTGTGGATGGGGAGGTATAGGAAGGGGGAGGGAGAGGGTGTGTATGTGGGCGGGAGGAGTGTGGGAGGGGGAGGAGGGAGGGGGTGTGGGGGCAGGTGGTGTGTGTGTGTGTGTGTGTGTGGGCGGGGGAGGGGGGTGAGTGTGTGTGGGCAGGGAGGCTTGTGGGGGGCGTGTGTGGGCGGTAGTTGTGGGGGGAGTGAGCTCGGAGAAAAGACAGGGGAAGAACCATGGGGGAGAGGTGGGTATCAGGGGGGAGGGGGGGGGAGGAGCCAGCGAGGTGGAGCAGAGGGATAGTGGCTGGAATTGGTGGTGCGATGGGGACTCACAGCTGGTGAGTGCTGGTCGCTGGTCGTTCTCCTCCACCGGGATCAGAGTCTCCACTTTCCGTTTGGCGACATCTCAGACTGGGCTGGGCTGGGTCTTCGACTCTGGGCTGGGCTGGGTTTCCGACTCTGGGCTGGGTCTACGACTCTGGGCTGGGCTGGGTCTACGACTCTGGGCTGGGCTGGGTTTCCGACTCTGGGCTGGGCTGGGTCTTCGACTCTGGGCTGGGCTGGGTTTCCGACTCTGGGCTGGGCTGGGTCTACGACTCTGGGCTGGGCTGGGTCTACGACTCTGGGCTGGGCTGGGTCTACGACTCTGGGCTGGGCTGGGTCGGGTTTCCGACGCTGGGCTGCTTGGGGCTGGGCTGTTTCTGGTCGCTTCGGGTCCCACCAAAGATTGTGTCTGGTTGGAAACCTCCGCAAGCCATCCTCAGCTCCAGTAAAGATGCAGGAAGGGGCGGACCGTCCCGGGAGTGACAGGGGAAGAGACTAATCCGCGGGGCGTTGACTGGTAGAAGAGATCTGCGCACGCGTGGTTTTTAACATTTTTAAACCATGCTAACTTTTACGACATTCAACCGATCGAAACAAAACTTGGTACACTTGCAGCACGGGAGAAAGGCTAGTGAACTGGCGCTATCGCAAACCACTTTCGCACAAATAGAAAATCCGCCAAACTGGAAGATAACATCAGAGTTTTAGTTATGTATAGATTTCATAGGTCACCCACATTGAGACTGGCAGGTGTGTTCTAAGAAGACAATGATTATTGTCGGCAGGTTACATGGAAACGGGTTTTGTCCCTTAACTGTGTTTTTTTCTAAGACAGCTCTGTTCTGCTTGTCAATTTCCAAAGTGACTTTTAAAAGATCCACTAGTTCATGGTCGAAATTGCATTATAACAAAATTGCCCTGTGTACACAGGTACTGTTCCTTAATTCATAAGTGCGTTATATCTAATTTGCGATATGGGATCTGTTTATAGCAGAACTACCCGTGCTTGATTTGGAAGGCGAAGGTGAAAATGTCCATTTAATTTTACCTGTCTCTGTAGTTTATAACAGTATCAATGATTGCATTCATCTGTTTGGTTATCTTTGGTGGATTTGGAGACAGTTTTTCTGCTGGAGGTCTGCCCCTTTTTTTCTTCTTCTTTTTTCCATCCTCCTTTGACGAGTCCTTATCCACATTTCTTCTGCGTTTCCTAGCTTTCTTCTGACGTATTTCTTCTTCCATTTCTTCTAAATTGCCATCCTCAATTGCCTAAATAGGTTATATTTGCAGTTTTAAATTTTGGGTTTAAGTATTTAGAATATCGTCTAATAATTTGTGTTTTTTAGACTACAAATGAAATATGATCCTTTGATAATACCTAGGCATAGAGAGACACAGTTATCATTCCCACAATTATAAACCCAATTATTTAACTGACATCATGGCCTTGAATCTACAAGAACCAGGGAGGATAAATATACATTCCCGTAGGATATAAATTATATTGCAGATCTAATTCTTCATAAGGTTCTGTTAATCTCAACTCACAAAATAATTAATTTACTTCTAACAAATGTTAATCTATCACTGAAAATTATCAGCAACTCTCAGGAGTCATGTTTTTTTTGTTTTAAGCAAGATTTGAGAAATACAACATTCAATTTTTGGGTTATTTCAGATAATACCGTCCAAGATGAAACATATTGTACTATTGCATGACCCACTAAGCATTATTTTCCTCGCAGATTGTATGAATCCCACACTTGCAAAGAGCTCAGTGCAGATTTAGAATTAGCAGGAAAAAGAACTCTTATGTGCCTAATTTTCAGATTAAACAAGACTATCAAGTGCCATCGTATCGTATCAAGACGATCCCTCAAGAAGATCTGTATTTTAATATTTTAAGTTTTTTTGGTTTTAGTTTTAAAGATACAGAATGGAAAGAGGTCCTTCAGCCGACCAAGTCCATGTCAACCATTGATCACCTGCACATTAGTTTCATGTTATCCCACTTGTGCATTCTACACACTAGGGGCAATTTATAGAAGCCAATTAACCTGACACTTGAGTGTCGCGGGTATTACCTGCTGCGCTTCAATCCTGGGTTGGATATTATTCAGATCTTGCTACATTCATATGTGAACTGCTTCATTACCAGGGTCATTACAAATAGTGCTCAACATTGTGCAATCATCAGTTAACAACCTTACTGCTGACCGTACGACTAAAATTGATAATGAAGCAGTTGACAATCACCGGCAGACAATTATACCCTGAGGCGCTCCAACAGAGATGTCCTGCAGCTGAGGTGATTGATCCTCAACCATCTTCCTTTGCGGTAGGTATGATTACTACCAACAGAAGGCCCCCCTTCCCCCCTTCCGATTCCCAATGACTACAGTTTAGCCAGGAGTTCTAGATATCATAAATAAATGCTGTGTTATTCTCAATTCACTTCTGGAGTTCGGCTCTTTTGTCCTGTTAGGACCAACATTGTACCATAATCAGGAGCTATGCGCAGGTGCAAGGAACTGCAAATAGTGGTTTATAGAAAGACAAAGTGCTGGAGTAAAAGGGGGTCAGGTAGCATCTCTGGAGAACATGAATAGGTGACATTTCGCGTTGGGACTCTTCTTCAACGATTTAGGTGTGGAGGAGAAAGCTGGAAGAGAGGTGGGGCAGAACAAAGCCTTTGAAATGATAGATGAATGCAGGTGGGGGGACGGAAGTTGATGGACACATGGCTGGACAAAGGCCAGAGATGAAAAGAGAAATATGGAAGCATGGATAAAAGAGGTGCAAATTGTAAAGCCAGTCCAAGGAACGTGGATGGAAGGGACTTGGCGGTGGAGAGGGGGAAAAAGGAGAGAGGGGGCGGGGGGGAAATGGTGCAAGTGCACGTGTGGCACAGGGAGGGAGAAGAGGTGCTTGTACGTTGATTATCTAAAATTGGAGAATTCAATGGTCATACCATTAGGTTGTAAGCTACCCAAGCAGAATATGATAGACTGTTCCTCCAGTTTCTGTGTTGTCTCACTCTGGCAAAGGAGGATGCCCAGGACAGAAAGGTCAGTATGGGACAGAAAGTTAAAATTGTTAGCAACCAGGAGATCCAGCTGGTCTTGGCAGATCAAACGCACATGTTTGGCGGAATGGTTGCCAAGCCTACGCTTGGTCACGCTGTTTTACAGGAGGCCACATCAGGAACACCAGATGCAGTGATGAGATTAGAGGAGGTGGATGTGAACCTCTGTCTCGCCTGGAAGAACTGCTGGGGTCCTGGATTAATGCAAATGAGGAGGTATAGGGACAGATGTTACATCTCCTCGGTTGCAGGAGAAAGTAGTTGGGGAGGGGGTGGTATGACCCGGAAGGGTGATTTGGGAACACTGAAATCTACATTTGAGTGAACCAAGGAGTTGTACAGGGAGTGGTCTCTGCAGAAGATGGTAAGGAGTGGTGATGGGAAGATAAGTGGTCATAGGATTACGTAGTAGTGGCGGAAATGTCAGAGAATGATATGTTGGATGCAGAGGCTGGTGGGGTGAAAGAGAAACTCTATCCTTGTTCAATGATGTGTTCGTTGCGGAACAAAACTGAGCTCCAGTGAGAAGGCTGTTGCTAAGCCAGTGCCACATGATAGCACTATTGATTATCTCTTCCATGATTGAGAGTAGACCTGGGATGGATTTGTCCTGCATCTTGTGGAGAAGTCCTATCTGGGCAATTTTCCACATCGTTGGGTAAATGTCAGTGATGTAGCTGTATGGGTATAGCTGGGACAAGAGATTGGCAAGTTCTGAAGCACATCCTTTGTATAATTGCAGTCATTTATTCACAGGGAAGATGGAAGCATTGGCTCAGGAATTAAGATTTTGGCAGAAATGTAGATTTCAGTGTTCCCAAATCTGGCTGGAGGAAATAACTGTTCATCTATTGCTGGATGGTGAATTATTGCACAAGATCGCAGAAAACTCAAAGTATAGATAGACTTCAGATTAGTATTATCAGCTTACACAAGGAATCTAACAAGTTTTCCCAAAGAGACTATGTGATTTGAGAACTAGGAGATAGATTCTTAGAACTTCAGAAATAATGGTTCAAGAGTGGCAAGAAAACCCATTGTAGGTTTGCAGTTACAAAATGTTTGATTTAATTTATACATAGGAATTCGAAGGCATGCTCAAAAATGCCATCATTAGAAATGAACAAAATTTCAATCCATGTGCTTTATAAACAAAACAAAAAATCTTTGAACTAATCACGTATTCCGAGTCAAGCATCCATTACTTACCCTAAGCCATTGTTTTTCAGTAAGAGCATCACTGTAGTCCACATCCCTGCGCATGCGCGAACCTCGCCCAAAGAGTTTCTCCTCCTCATCTTCACAAGTCAATCTTTCTACTTCTGCATCATCTTTAATGATCCATGATGGCAAATCATCTTCCTCCATCAGTCTTGGCTTACGTTTTGGATTCCGTGCATCCTCTCTTCGCCGCTCCAGGTCCATGCGCTTAGAGGGCATAGTTGAGATGGTAATATTGTAACTATATGACACATTTCTTACAGATTAAATAAACCAATCCTTGAGTTGTTGAGACATACTTTAATCACTGTCAAAAGGGAGGAGTCACTGACAACAATTATTTTTGCCACTTTATTCATCCTTTCAAATTGGTACTAATTTAAAAATGTTTGATATTTTGTACTTGGTTTAAGTACTTTAAAAAAAAAAGGAAATTAGAATCTGCAGTAAATTTGAAGGTAAGAATATAAAGTGAAAAAGAAAAAAGGCCTATTTTTTCCTATTTCTTAAAACAAATATATGCAAAAAAAAGTTAGGTGCATTTGCTTTTAGTCAAGAGACTTTCAATTAACATTGACTAGGTAAGCCCAATTCTCTTAAACACTAATATGAGCAGCCAAAATACATCTCACACTGCTTTTGTGGAGGAAAGACATTGATTGTTGTCAATACATGAAACTGGTTTAAACGTAACCCCTCCTCCTACACGGTTTCAAGCTGCAATGATAAAAGGTGTAGACCTGCGTGACATCTGACACCAGGTTCAGGTGTATCGATTTCACAAATGATCTCGTGTTTTATTAGAAATATTAAGCAAATTAATGACAATTTCCCAAATCTTGCTTCTCATTTATACCAGAATCTACTTATTTCCTGCATTTGCCCCCGAGGATGGATCACAACACAATGGATTAGGAGGATCACACGAAGAATGTTTGAAACAGAAGTATTAATGAACCATTGAAGAAAACCACAGAGATAACATTAATGGCAGTTTTCAGCTTACAGCAAATCACCAGTGTCCTTCAAGGAAGAAAATGTGCCAGCCCTACCAAGTCTTATCTATATGATATTTCAAAGCTCCCAACATAGATGCCTCTTAACTGCCTTCTCAATGAGGGCTAGACACAAAATGCTGGAGTAACTCAGCAGGACAGGCAGCATCTCTGGAGAGAAGGAATGGGTGACATTTTGGGTCAAGACACTTCTTCAGACTCCTGCTGTGTTATTCCAGCATTTTATGTCTATCTTCAGTTTAAACCAGCATCTGCAGTCCATTCCTACACTTCTCAATCAGAGCGATTTGTGTCGGACCATAAATTACAATACTGTTGTTTCTTTGAAGTTTTTCAACTCCCAAATTAGCACAATCCATGAGCAGCTGAGCTCTGCCAACATCATGCAGACTGAATTACCATCAATAAGCACCTGTCCCCATCCATTGTCCTATATGAGTTCAATCTTCCAACTGAAAACCATATTTATGAACTTATTACTAAGTCCAATAACTTCACATGTCACCTAGTTAAAGCATGCCTGCCTTTTATCATTTCCCTGATAACCTCCATTATTAACTCCTCTCTGTCTGCTGGTATAGTTCCCTCTTCACTGAAAGTTGCCATAATCAGACCAACCTTGAAAAAACCTGGTTTGGACTCTAGTGACCAAAACAACTACTGGCCTATTTCCAACATACCATTCATTTCCAAAATTCTTGAGAGGGTAGTTTCATCTCAACTCCAGACCTACCTTGAAAACAATAATATCTTTGAACAATTCCAATCTGGCTTCCGCCCTAAACATAGCACCGAAACTGCCCTGGTTAAGATCACCAACGATCTCCTCTGTGCAGCTGATTCCGGTCCACTCTCCATCCTTACCTTCCTTGACCTCACCGCAGCCTTTGATACCATATCCCATCAGATCCTCATGGATCGTCTGGCTAGCATTGGAGTCTGTGGCACTGGATCAGTGGTTTGCCCCCTACCTTGCAGATAGGACACATTTTATATAGATTCAGAATTACCGGTCAGAAAGTTCCATAGTTCACCACGGAGTTCCACAGGGTTCAGTGTTGGGGCCACTCCTGTTCATTATCTACCTCTTCCCTCTTGGTAACATTTTTCAGCACCATGGTATTCATTTTCATTGTTATGCTGATGATACACAGCTTTATGTGTCCACCAAGCCCACTTCGACTGTCCCCTCCGGCTCTAAATCTACACTTTCAAAAAACAATATCTGTTCACTTCCCATCGCTGAAGCCATACCAGTCTCCACACAGGTTAAGGCCTTTGTGTTATCTTGGACAGTACCCTTTCTTTCTCCAGTCATATAAACAGTGTCTCCTGTGGGGATCAGTGGAGGAAGAGACTGACTTTGGTGCCTTCCCACACAGTGGGAAACTTTGATTCTGCTGTGTGGGGATGTTTTATGTCAAACCTTATAGTGTGTTGTGTCCCTTTTTTTATTGTATGGCTGTATGGGAATTTCATTTCACTGTGCCATCTGGCACATGTGATGAATAAATCTATCTTGTATCTTGTATCTTGTATCCTGGATTGCCTTTTTCCATCTACGAAACATCTCCAGACTTCGCCCTGCTTTAACACAACACTACACGGAAGTTCTAGTCAATGCTTTGGTCACATCACGCATTGACTACTGCAATGCGATCCTGGCAGGCATCATCAACAAACTTATTCATCGACTTCAACTCATCCAGAACTCTGCAGCACGGATTATCAAATGCTCAAAGTCAATAGACAATAGACGCAGGAGTAGGCCATTTGGTCCTTCGAGCCAGCACTGCCATTCAATGTGATCATGGCTGATCATCCCCAATCAGTACCCCTTTCCTGCCTTCTCCCCATATCCCCTGACTCCGCTATTTTTAAGAGCCCTATCTTGCTCTCTCTTGAAAGCATCCAGAGAACCTGCCTCCACCGCCCTGAGGCAGAGAATTCCACAGACTCACAACTCTGTGAGAAAAAGTGTTTCCTCATCTACGTTCTAAATGGCTTACTCCTTATTCTTAAACTGTGGCCCCCTGGTTCTGGCCTCCCCCAACATCGGGAACATGTTTCCTACCTCTAGCGTGTCCAAGCCCGTGACAATTTTATATGTTTCAATGAGATTCCTCTCATCCTTCTAAACTCCAGAGTGTACAAGCCCAGCTGCTCCATTCTCTCAGCATATGACAGTCCCACCATCCCGGGAATTAACCTTGTAAATCTACGCTGCACTCCCTCAATAGTAAGAATGTCCTTCCTCAAATTAGGGGACCAAAACTGCACACAATACTCCAGGTGTGGTCTCACTAGGGCTCTGTACAACTGCAGAAGGACCTCTTTGCTCCTATATTCTATTCCTCTTGTTATAAAGGCCAACATGCCATTCGCTTTCTTCACTGCCTGCTGTACCTGCATGCTTTCTTTCATAGACTGATGTACAAGGACCCCCAGATCCCGTTGTACTTCCCCTTTTCCCAACTTGACGCCATTTAGATAGTAATCTGCCTTCCTGTTTTTGCTACCAAAGTGGATAACCTCACATTTATCCGCATTAAACAGCATCTGCCATGCACCTGCCCACTCTCCCAACCTGTCCAAGTCACCCTGCATTCTCATAGCATCCTCCTCACAGTTCACACTGCCACCCAGCTTTGTGTCATCTGCCAATTTGCTAATGTTACTTTGAACCCCTTCATCCAAATCATTGGTGTATATTGTAAATAGCTGCGGTCCCAGCACTGAGCCTTGTGGTACCCCACTAGTTACTGCCTGCCATTCTGAAAGGGACCCGTTAATCCCTACTCTTTGTTTCCTGTCTGCCAACCATTTCTCTATCCATGTCAGCACTCTACCCCCAATACCAAGTCCACTGATCATGTCACACCCCTGCTGATTCAATTACACTGCTCCCTGTGTCACAAAGGATTTACTTTAAAATTGTATTATTAACATTTAAAGCGCTTCATAACCTTTCCCCAGTTTATCTCACAGACCTCCTTCAGACTTACACCCCCTCGCGCTCCCTGCGGTCTTCATCAGCAGGTCTAGTGGCACTACCACCCATCAACCTCAGCACAATGGGTGCCAGGGCCTTCGCCCACGCTGCACCTAAACTTTGGAATTCACTACCCCCTCACATCCCCATACTGGACTCCATGACAGAATTCAAAAGCGCTCTTAAAACCCATCTTTTTAAACTAGCTTACTCATTTTAACTGCAACAACTGTATCTTATTTTATATCAATCTTAACGTTGTGCTATGCTTTGTAGCTTATTGTATGTTTTATTGTTGATTTTTTAATTACTGGTGCTTTGTTGCTTATTGTATGTTTACAATGTTTACAATAATAATAAAATGTATTATTATTATTATGATTATATACGCATCCCAAAGCAATTAAACATTTTTTTAGATAAGTTCTATTTTTTTCATCTGCAATTAATATATTTCTGCTACAAACACCAACTTTCAGCACAACTGATAAAAAATAGTCCTTTCTGGAACCTGGAAATATGGTCAGGTGTTAAAGAATGTAACGACGCTCAAATTAAATAAAATGTTATGTTCTTCAACAACATCTTCATACTTTTGAACATTGCAGTGACAACACATTCTGATTCGAGGGAATTAAAAACCAAAAACCTAGCTTCTGAATTTTGGTTGTAGTATGATGCACTAACCATGAACAATTCAAATTCTTCTTCATGCCGAGCAATCATCTGATTCAGAGTCTCATCGTCTGGAACTTCATCTTCTTCCTGCAAGTCAGACTTCAAGATAGCAACTAAATATTGTCTTAACAATTGCAAACCAAAATTAAAAATCATTCCATTTGTTGAAAACTTTCACCTTGATTGGAAATATCATCGCTTCTCTTTTGAGCATTTTATTTTAAAAAGTCCCCCCCCCCCCCTCCCGTACTTTTAAATTTAAAAAAAATAATAGAATTTGCTTATGTCCATATTGCTCACGAGTCCAGAAATGGGGACAGGGTACACAAAAATAAGACATTGCTGTGCCTTTAATCCCAGAATATCTAATTAGCATTACATGTCGCACAGAAAATTAGATATGAAAATGCGAACACATTTGAAATCTACAACTTATGAAAAGATTAAAATAGCGATGCACATCAAATCTAATGTTATATCTGAACCAAATGCAGCAACAAGCTGAATATTGGGAAGTTTGAATAATTTAGCGGGATATCAACACCAAAATAACTGAATACAGTACATGGACAAAAATAAGTTTTCTTGTGCATAATAGTACTTAACATAAAAATATTTTTATAGACTTGGCCCAATTGATTAATTCTGATAAATTACACATTTGAGGGCACACCCATGACTTTTTGAAGCATCAATATTTGAAAACAGCTGCAACTTTACAATCACAACATGATAGTGACATATATTAGACCATCCATTGTGGAAAATGGCTGGTTCACGTGTCACTATCAATAAGCTAAGTGTGGAGTTTCAGTTTCTGGATAACTTCGCAATTCTGGTTTGGCAAATATATTAGATTTTCAGAAATTTCTCATAATCTTTCAACACATTTACATCAAATTGGTGGGAATGAGATGCATTGCCAGACCACAGCAGGAAATCCCGAAACGTTCTCATACGGACATAAAGCACACAGCTTAGGAAGGTTAAGATGATTGGGCTGAGTAACATTAACAATTATACAGCATATGACAAAAGAAGAAATTGCTGGACATGTCCAGAGATATGCAAGATTGTGCCTTCTCCTCCATACCTTCTCCAGTTTTGAACTAGGGCTCCAAGGTGTGCCACAATACTTAAATTTAGGTTTAATAAGAACGTTTCTAGTACCGAGTGAGCTTAATTGATTTCCAAGCAGTCTTAGTTTTCCAGCATGATTGATAAACAAAATATTCATATCAGCGAATATTTTTCTATCTTTTTTATTTTTTAAATTCTGCTTGAGAGTGAGACTGTAAAAACTAAATTATCATTATGATAGCAATCTGTAAAATGTGGAGGCAAAACTTAAAACCCATGGTAGAAGACAAACTCCTGGAGGTAACACAATTCTTCAAACAATCCAAATGTCTGAAGAAGGGTTTCGGCCCGAAACGTCGCCTATTTCCTTCGCTCCATAGATGCTGCTGCACCCGCTGAGTTTCCCCAGCAATTTTGTGTACAATCCAAATAATATGTTCAATTTGGTCAATAAATCTTTGAGTGAATTAAAAATGCAACATGGCGGAAAGGGCCCCAAATTTCACAAAAAAACTCAATTAATACACCAAACACAATGTCGGTATGTCACATTTGATTAAAATCAAAGATTTAACAAGTTATTCAAGAGGAAATGCAAAACAAAGTACACATCATGATATTCATCAGAATTAAATAGTTTCCTCTAATCAATGGTATTATTCAAACCAACTCAAGAGTGAAGTCCAAATTATCTCTTGATTCAAAAACAAATGCTGGAAGAACTGAACCAATCAAGCAGCATCTGTGGAAAGAGAAATCAGTCACCATTTTGGGTTCTCTGTTCTGAGGAAGGGTTGCTGACCCACAATGTTGACCGTTTCAGATTCCACCATCCGCAGTTTAAATTGTTTTCCATCATCTCTCTTTACCCTGCTTCATCCTACTTTCATCTGTCTCTAGTACATAGAACTATAATATGGTATAGCAAACCTTCTTTAAACTGTCAATGCTGATGTCTGGAATTAATGAGTAGACAAATTTATGTAGTACAATAAATATGCTTTCAAGCCCACAAAGGACTCAGATCATCGATGAAACAAATCAGAACATGGAGCACATAAATACTATAATAAAGAGAAGCCATTCTACTATGCAAAAACTAAGATTTTCTTCCATTGGACAAGTGTTCACATTGCTGACAACTCAACTGGTTAATTGAACTCAAAGCAACCAGTATTGGTCAAAATATTGTTTTTAAAGAAAGCTTGATTCTAATGATGCTGTTCCACACAATAATTTTATGCCACTTACAATACCACCACAATGAGCAGATTTTCTTTTTTACTTCCAGAAAAAAGTCAGAAATTACTAAGACAATGCAGAATGGTTACAGACAAACTCATTGCCCACACGTTCCCACTATCCCTTCCCTATCCTTAGCTATTGATTTATTCTGAAATTAATACTTCCCTGGATGCTGTCAGGCTAAATAGCATTTTGTGCAGTGTATAGCCATACAGATCAGTAGGATTTCTGCTGATCCTTGAGGCAGAAAACCATGATGCGACAATTGGCTTTACCCTGAGCAGAGTCAACCCAAGGTTCCCACTACAAGCTGCTATTTTGCTGGAAATTGCAAATATTGATGGGGGGAGGGATGGGAAGGCATGGAGGAAAAAACACATAATCGTGCTTTGGTAATAATGCCTGCACATTCAAAAGCCTGTCGACTACATCCAGATTTACATAGGAAAAGTGAACAGTTAAGCGAGAACCCAGAGGGCTGATGGTGCAAATGGAATTTATATGCAAGCAAGAGTCAGCACATTCAGATAAAACAGGTGAGAACAGTTATAATTTAGAACAAAAGCATTGAAATGTTTTAGGCCAAATAGAAAGCAAAAATAAAGGGGGATGAATCACGTGTCAAATCACACATTCATGCAAACACATAGTAATCAGGGCATCCTTGCAGAATGTAACACAATTGCTATGTGTCAGAGGCTCTTTAGATTTACTTGTCCATTTCATTAGCCACAGTGGCACCTCATTAGTGTGAGTGGCCTAAAAAATGACTGGATTATAAATTCAGGACAATTAACATCTTTAAAATGTGTGCATTTACAATTAATTATGATTAACCAGCTTCAATAGACATTACTGGGAAGCATTAAGACTCTTGCCAAATTAATGAAATGTGATGTATCAGAATTTGCCAGTTTGGATTTAACTTTTCTGCTATAAATTACAACAGCAAAAATAAAAAGCACAATTCAAATGATTACATGCTTGCATGTTTTATGTAACTAAAAGACCTTAACCTTCTTTCCAGGAAGAAATAAATATTTTGTGGACATTTTAAGTAAATTTAAAAAAATCAGTTTAATTAACATTTTTCCAATCTTTTTGATATACTGACGTTAAGACTTTTTCTCTATTATAATAGCATTTCACTAATATCCTCACTGTAAATTTCTCACTCTGTTACATCTGAAGTTTTCAGTCCGTCATACGCTGTACAATTCCCCGAATTTCTATGAATCCTTTCTATTCTCATCAACTAATGTTGGCTAGGAGAGAGCAGCCACTAGGCATTACATCCAAAACCATTAGATCCTACCTCCCTCCCAAAAAATTATCTGGTATCCATAATCAATAGTTTGTAACTGTATATTGTTGTTGACGAATCACATTGCCAAATATCATAAAGAATAGTTCAAGGTTTCCAAAAAACATGGAATAAATGCTAAACTAGTGAAATAAGAATTTTACAATAAACATACTAACTAGTTAAAACCATAGGATTAACTTATTATTTATTTTGTACACAGCCATCTATTATTGAGAGTTGCGAGTCTTTCAGATTGTTTAATCAGATATTTAATTACTTGCAAATTTTGGATACATTCTAACATTGACAAAATATCAATGTTCTGAAAAACTCTAACCCTGTTATTGTTGTCTATTATAAATAATCGGCTGGTTTATTAAGTATAAAATACAGCGTAGAATTAAGACACTATTTGTAGCATATACTCATTTTATAGTTATTGAGCACAGCTATAGGCCAGTGATGTTATCCTACCCAGGCAGTACTGCAGGAAGGAGAAGCGTTGGTGTCCCCCTGGTGGTGAAAAAATGCAATATTGCAACATTGATTTATCCAACAATACAGCAGAAGATGGTTCAGAACACTTGAGGATCATCGCATATTTGAGAGAAAACTGAAATTTGTCATTTTAAAAGGGAAATCATTGGCTCGGACTGCTTTGAGAATTCAAGCAACAAATGTTGGATAATGGGAATGGTCACTCCTCATTCAAGTTAAAATAAGTTATATATCTTTCTGATTAACTTTGATCCTTTGCATTTCAGGAAAGAATTCCAATAAAAATGTCACTCATTTATTTGAACAACATTCTAATGTTTATAGATTAATACAATCTCCAAGCACACTTTAGCACAATTGTTCCTCTGGCCATTACATATTTGCAGTTATAATTAGTCTTAAAAATATATGAATGCAATGCAAGTTCATTAAACTTGGTCAATGTTTTGCCTTGGCATAACAGCAACACTTATTAACTATCACAGCTCTGACAAAAGATGACTAATGTTACATTGTACAATTTCTAAAGATCTTATAAATGTATTGTATTATAGACATCCTACTAAATAGACCATATGTATTTTTTGACTTTCTGCCCTGGTAGATTTTTAGCACACGAGGAATTATTTTATTGAAAATACAAAAGACAGCACTTCACTTATGGGCTCCACCTCCTTGTCATAACAAATCAATTAAATTGAAATATTGTTTTTACAAATTGGGACTATTGTCCCAAAATATACAAATTATTCAAAGCATTGAAAACTCTCTTTCTTCGTTGGTATTAGCTGCACAATACTCATCTTTGCAGCTAATGTGAATACTAATTAAAATAAATTTGAAACTTGCTGTAGGGCAACAAAATTAATAATGAATGCAGAATTTAAAGATAAAAAGCTGCTGTACAAAATGGTTCCCAATAACAGGTTTTTAAGATTGGAATTTATCATCCCTCTAAAACTACTTTAATTTATGAAGATTCAAAATCTGTGGACCATACTCGACATAAGATTGGAGGTTAAAGATGTTATTAACTGCAGGTGCTATAATTCATGTTTCTGTCAGTAATTCATTTAAGTGTATACCTCAAAATTCATGATAAAGTCAATCTACAAATATGCAAAAAGCTAGATATTTGAATAAGTTTTATGTATTTTGTTTTTGAGACAAACAGATTGATAAAGATAGATGTTAGGTTTGATGTCAAGGAAAAGAATTACAACTAAGTTCTTAAGATGCTGCCCAGCGACCATAAAGGCTGCTGGCGCCCTCATCTCAACCTCAAGAGACGCCATTTAAAAACGGCCTTTCGGGGACGGCTTTACTTCGACGACCACGTCTCCCGTGGGGGCTACGGGTAGGGAACGGCTGCGTTGGGGGATTATACTTTTAAAACTCTGTGTGTGGGGGTGCTTGGTGTGGGTGATGCCGCGCCCCCCCCCCCCCCCCCCCCGCAATTGCACGTTGGGGAAACGGACCCGACTTCGAGGACCACGTCTCCCGTGGGGGCTACAGGTAGAGAACGGCTGCGTTGGGGGTGCAGACCCAACGGGTCTGCCCTTGGTCTAGTAAAGACTAAAAGTCTGCACTTGTAATTAGAAATATTTTTAATTTAAATTTATTATAAAGAGGTGAATATCAAGAATCTGGCTGCTCTTGATATTTATTTCTTTAGAAAATTTTGAATTAAATCAATTGAACAATGAGGAAAAATGCCAAGTTTCGTAGCATTGGTTCGTAGATTCATGCTATCTTATTCTATAAAACCTACATGTCACTGCACAATTGATCAATGTTTTCAATGCCTATGTAGACTGGTGAAGAGTTCCTCTAGTAAATGACCACCAAAGATATCCGAGTATATGGTAGAAACACATGTAAGCTTTAGGGGGTGTGTACATAGAGGATGTCTTTTATGAAAATCTACTGCATACACTTTAATCTGTTGGAATGCAAAATAACTAATCTCTTCATGAAACAATGAGAATGTGTCACTTTAGGAGATAAGTCTACCAACCATAACGCAAAACATTGTTAGAAGTATGCTTCCAAAAATACCATTCTTTTCACTACCACTCTTTACAAAGGGTGATCAGATAAATTCGTAATTGTTCCAATTTTCTCCCAAACTTCAATAGCACCTACAACTGAATCATGCAGTGAATGTTAAAAATGACATAAATATAACAGTGTTTGTACTGCCTGGTTATAACACTGTAATATTCCAGTTAATGAATTCCAGGAAATTCAAATTTCCATATGCCATGTCTACATATACCATGTTTTATAAATCTTAATTCATGTACCCTTAATGGATAGCAAATTGGCTCTATGGAAGGAAGCAGAGGGTGATGGTGGAACGTTGCTTCTCAGACTGGAGGCCTGTCACTAGTGGAGTGCTTCAGGTTCGGTGCTGGGCCAGTTACTGTTTGTCATCTACATCATTGATTTCGATGAGAACATACAGGGCAAGATTAGCAAGTTTGCTGATGATACAAAAGTTAATGGTTTTGCAGATAGTGAAGATGGTTATGAAATATTGCAGCAGGATCTGGATCGATTGGCCAGGTGGGCGGAGGAATGGTTGATGGAATTGAATACAGGAAAGTGAGAGGTGTTGCAATTTGGGAAAAAGGGCAGGACCTACAGTGAATGGTAGGTCTCTGGGTAGTGTTGTAGAGCAGAGGGATTTTGGATAACAGGTGCATGGTTCCTTGACGGTCGAGTCGCAGGTAGATAAGGTGGTCAAAAAGGTTTTTAGCACTTTGGCCTTCATCAGTCTGAGTATTGAGTATAGAAGTAGGGAGGTCATGTTGCAGTTGTAAAAGACGATGGTGAGAGTTCTGGGCACCATGTTATAGGAAAGATATTGTCAAGCTTGAAAGGGTTCAGAAAATATTTACGAGGATGTTGCCAGGACTAGAGGGTGTGAGCTATAGGGAGCATTGAGTAGGCTGGGTCTCTATTCCATGGAGCGCAGGTCGATGAGGGGAGATCTTATAGAGGTATACAAAATCATGAGAGGAATAGATCGGGTAGATGCAGAGTAGATGTAGATGCTCAGAGTAGAGGAATCGGGGACCAGAGGACATTGGCTCAAGGTGAAGGGGAAAAGATTTAATAGGAATCCGAGGGGTAGCTTTTTCACACAAAGGGTGATGGGTGTATGGAACAAGTTGCCAGAGGAGTTAGTTTGATGCTGGGACTATCCCATCGTTTAAGAAACAATTAGACAGGTACATGGATAGGACACGTTTGGAGGGATATGGACCAAACCCAGGCAAGTGGGACTAGTATAGCTGGGACATTGTTGGCCGGTGTGGGCAAGTTGGGCCGAAGGGCCTGTTTCCACACTGTATCATTCTATGACTTAAATGATATAAATTAAATAAAAAAAAAAAAAATTCTCAACACAAATAGCAAAGGATGTACAGATACCATGGTAAATAAATCTCAAGCTTCAATTATAGTAAAAGGCTATACATACCTCATTTTGTTCCTCATGTTCCAACAAAGCTTGCAGGAAAACTCGGCGTTCATGACTTGAAGATTTTTGATCAAACATACCAGCCTGAATAACTTTTTGGTCCACATTAAGCTTGTATTTAGCAGCAGCAAGAATCTTTTCTTCCACACTGTTGACTGTGCAGAGGCGTAAGACACGAACTTCATTCATCTGTCCAATACGATGAGCTCTATCTTGGGCTTGCAAATCCTTGTAGATGCACAAGAATAGATTTAAAAAAAAGTCTCAGTGAAACTTACATGATATTATTTTAACAGAAAATTTACAAATAATTTGCAACGTATTTAAATGGACCAGTGCTAGACTTGTTTTTGTAATTTTTCAAACTTTGCAGCAGATTGAACGGATGAGATTGACCTGGCCGTGTTCATTATTTTCTAGCCTCTTGCGTCCCAGTGCATTGAATTTACTTATCCAGACCACGATGCATATACATTCTACAATGCATATGTGGAAGTTTGTTATATTATTCAATGACATGCCAAATCTATTAAAATGTTTAAGAAAGTAGAGGCACTATTGTGCCTTTTTCATAATTGCATACATTATGGGCTGTTTGGGCTGAGGACTGGTCATCCGAGGTAGTAATGTCCAGGAATTTGAAACTGTTAACTCTTCTACCGTCGACCCATCTATGAAAACTGGCATGTCTGCCAAATCCCCCTTTCTGAAGTCAACAATTAGTTCCTTTGTTTTGTTGACATTGAGCGAGCGGCTTTTGTTGTGGTACCACTCGACTCGGTGTTCTATCTTTCTCCTCTGCACAGACTAATCTCCACCCATGACAACAACAGCAGTGCCGTCAGGGAATTTGTATATGGCATTGGAGCCGTGCTTAGCCACAGAGTCACGGGTGTTAAGAGTCGAATAAGGGAAAAGCATGAAGCCCTGAGGTGTACCCGTGCTGATGGTCAGTAAGGAGGAAATGTTAGTGATTTGCACTGATTGGGGTCTGCTGATGTGGAAGGATCCAATTGTGAAGGGAGGCACAGAAGAGCTTGGTGATAAATTTGGAGGAGATAATTCAGTTGAATGCTGAGCCCAAGTCAATGAACATGCGTTTGATGGTATGATCAATGATGTATGCGTTGCTGTTATCTAGATCGACCCACAAAAGGATGAAGAGCCAAGTAAATATCACTTGCCATTGACCTGTTAGGATGATAGGCAAATTGCAGTTGATTCAGGTCATTTCTCAGACAGGAGTGATTTGTGCCACAACTAGCAGACAGACACTGCTGCCTTTTCCTTACGCTGTGGTCCAGTCTATGATCAGACTGTCTAGGTTAAACAGTAGGCTGTACATTGGCCAGAAGGATGCTTTGGAAGGGAGAGAGGTCGCATGACCCAATGCTTTAGTCTTACCTGAAGGCCTCACTGGTGATCATGCTTTCTAGCACAATGGAGGTCACTCACATCATGCCTGCATTTCAGGGGTCAGGTCTGCCAGGCAGTCAGAAGAGCTCAAGTGCATTCAAAGTTTAAAAGCATGTTCCTTGTTGCTGTAGTTATTAGCTTTACAGGAGATCTTTATTTCTGCTCATTGTTGCAGAAGCCCATAAAATTACAAAGGTGTTTTTCTACTGTGTTTCGAGCCAGGTGGCAGAGCAGAGCAGCAGGAAAGTTTCAAAGAGCACTGTTGTTTGTTTGGCTCATTAAAAGGCATAGCAGCAAATAAGTGAAGGTACAATGGAGTCACCTATTTGGAGAAGTCAAGTGAACCTCTGCCTCACCTGAAAGGACTGTCAGGGTCTTTGGATGGAGTCAAAGGAGGAGGTATAGGGACAGGTGTTGCATCTCCTGTCCCATCGTTTAAGAAACAATTAGACAGGTACATGGATAGGACAGGTTTGGAGGGATATGGACCAAGCCCAGGCAAGTGGGACTAGTGTAGCTGGGACATTGTTGGCCGGTGTGGGCAAGTTGGGCCGAACGGCCTGTTTCCACACTGTATCATTCTATGACTTAAATGATATGAATTTAATTTTTTTAAATATTTCTTAACACAAATTGCAAAGGATGTACAGATACCATGGTAAATAAATCTCAAGCAATTAAAGTAAAAGGCTATACATACCTCATTCTATTCCTCATGCTCCAACAAAGCTTGCAAGAAAGCTCGGCGTTCATGACTTGAAGATTCATGACTTGAAGATTGTAGGCAAAGGTACCGCAGGAGGGGGTGGTTTGGTTGGGAAAGGGCGTTAACCAAGGAGTTGCGGAGGGAACGGTCTCTGCGTTAAGCGGAAAGGGGTGGAGATGGGAAGATGTGGCAGGATCCCGCAGGAGGTGGAAAACATTTTGGAGGATTATGTGCTGTATGTGACGGTTGATGGGGTGAAAGGTGAGGACTTGGGGGAGTCTGTCCCTGTTGCGACTGGAGGGAAGGGGAGCAGGAGCAGCTGTGCAATTGGGATGGCAAGTGGGAAATGCAACAAGCTGCAACATCTCAGACCATATACAAATTACCAAAGAGGAGGTATTGGTGGTTGTAAAGCACTTTAAGGTGAATAAATCCCTTAACCAAGAACATCGTTGGACCTTGTGGGAAGCCAGGGAAGATATTGCAGTGGTCCTTGCAGATATTTACATCATCTTAAGTCACAAGTAAAGTTTCAGAGGACTGGAGGGCTATTGTTGTACTGTTATTTAAGAAGGGCAGCAAAGACAGGTACCTACAGACCGATAATGCCTGTGGGAAAGTTGTTGGAGGATATTCAGAAGAACAGGATCTATCAGCATTTGGATGGATAAGAACTGATTAGGAGTAGTCAGCATGGTTTTGTGCATGGGAAATAGTTTCTCAGAGACTAGCCAACACGCTAACTTGGTTGGAATGAAAAGGTTGGGCCAAAGGGCCTATTTCCACGTTGATAGAGAAATAGGTATGATTCAAGCTGTAGGTGGCTTAGGATCTTTGCATCAAAATAATTCTCATACCTGATGTGGATTCCAATCACTGTCAAAAATGACAACAGTATCAGCTGCTTGAAGATTCAGACCAAGCCCACCGGCGCGGGTACTCAGCAAGAATATGAAGTACTTGGAGTTTTCTTCGTTGAACATTTTCAATAAAGTACCACGGTCATCTGCTTTAGTTGTTCCTGTGTACAGATAAAACATGGAGAATTTAAGACCAAAATGCGCACATCTTCAGTCCCATAAAAGATCATTTCAAAGTACATCAGGATCACAGGCATTTTACAAGTGTATGTATCAACACAAAGTAAATGCTTATGTTAAATCCTTCCTGTCACATGGATTTATCTTCCAAGAGAGAAAATAAAAAGTCTATAACTAAAGCCTTCAAGTTCTGATTTTCAATAAATAATCCTGCTTTAAAAAGAAACAAAATAACCCACTTTGCAAGAGTGTTATCCAGTTCTTAATAGATGGTAAATGTTTTCATCACATATTTAAAAAAGTCATATAATTTGTTTTGACAGGACATCTTAGAAAAATAACAGATTAAAACCCAGTATTCATAACTGAATATTAAGAGTCATAGAACATACAGCAAGGAAACAGACCTTTTGACCCAACTGGACCATACTGACAGGGATCCAAATTAGTTCAATTTAATCGCTTTTGGCCCATATTTCTCTAAACCTTTCCTATCCACATATCAATTCAAGTTTGTAATGTGCTGTTATAGTAACTGTTTCAACTATTTCGTCTGGCAGCTTGTTTCATATAACTGCCACCTACAGTGAAAAAGTTGCCTCTCAGATCAATATTAATTGTTCCCCTCTCACCTTAAACCAATGTCCTCTGGTGGTTGATTTCTCTATCTTGGGTAAAAAACTGCATTCAACCCATGTTTGCCCCTCATTATTTTATTCACCTCTATAAGATCAGCATTCTGCACTCCAAGGAATACACTCCTAGCCTGCTGAACCTTTCTCTATAACTCAAGCCCTAGAGCCCTTCCATGACCTTGTAAATCATTTCTGCACTCTATCCAGGTTAATGACATCCTTCCCATAGCAGGGTGACCAAAACTGAATACAATATCCCAAATGTGACCTCACCTTTGCCTTGTACAACTGTAGCACAACGTCCCTACTTCTATACTCAATACCCTGACTGATGAAAAGTCTTCTTTACCATCTTATTTACCAATGATGCTACTTTCAGGAAACTATGTACCTGTACTCATAGATCCCTCTACTCAATAATACTCCTCAAGGCCCTACTGTTCACTTTGAAGCTCCTGCCCCAGTTTGACTTCCCAAAATACAAAACCTCACACTTATCTGCATTAAACTCCATTAGCTATTTCTCATTTTTGATAACCATCTTCACAGTCTATAATACCACCTACTTTAGTGTCATCCGTAAACTTACTACCTTGTATATTTTCATCCAAATCATTGATATAAACCACAAAAGCAATGGACTTAGTGCCAATCCCCAAGGCACACCATTTGTCACAGCTCTCCAGTCTGAAAAACAACTTTTCACCACCACCCTCTGCTTCCATCCATGAAGCCAATTCTGCACTCAGTTAACTAGCTCTCTCTGGATCCCATGCTATCGAACCTTCCAGAGCAGCCCACCATGTGGAATCTTATTATAGGCAAAATATTGTTCCACTGGAATAATTTTGTATTTATAAACCATAATGATGCCAATTTATAAATACAATTCTATTAACAGTTGATGAAGTTATATGGAATTCCACACAAGCATTAGTTATTATTTACCAGTTCCTACTGAATTTGGCCCGTGCATGTAAATTGTTTTACAAGGGCTATAATCAGAATGGCACAATGCTATTTTGGTTATTGGGTTCAAGTTCTATAATGTTAACATACCATCGAGTCGCAAATACAAAAAACTTCTGTATGCAAAGTAGTCCTCCATTATGGTCATCAATGAGGTCATCTGGCAGAACAACAGTACCCTGTGATTAGTAACACACAGTTTTGGCAAAATGCGGTCCAATAATTCAAATTTTCCTGAAGCTCGATATAGGTCAGGACTAGATGGAAAGTAATGGAAAGAAAATCAGCATATATTGCAGTTAGGTAAGCAGCATGCCTTGAATATTAAAACATTTAATCAAAATAAAGGCATGTTGAACCTTACATCAGAGAAGAATTGGTTAATTACTGTAAGCCAATAAGTTGACAAATATTGAAACTCATTGCCGCCTTAATTATTTCAAGAAATGCTAGTGAAATATTGAAACTGCAATTTATCAGGGACAGATTGAACTGTTCCCCCCCCCCCCCCAAAACCAAAAAAACAATGTGTAGAAGAACTCAGCAGATCAGACAGCACCGGTGAATATAAATGGACAGACTATGTTTCAGGTATAGGTTATTCTGCAAAACCTGAATCTGTTTTTTTCCCCCCTCAAGATACTAGCATCTCTCAAGGTGATTTTAAGACAAACTAGCTTTTCCCATTATTATATAATGCAGGAAAAACAGGTGCCCCCCTGACAAAGATAGCACTAATGATCAAAGGATCATTTTATTTACATATGAGCTCATTTAAAAACATCTGTTAACCCTAGACATGTGATACAAACAAATCAAAACCGGCTCAATTAAAAGGAATTGAAGCAAGTTTGCCATCTTAAATGTAATTTGCAAAATTTTAAAGTTCCATTAATATTTTCAAAACTTGTCCAGTATGTTTTACTACTCACCCAGTGATGAGTCCTCCATTATATCCTAGGTGTTCAGCAAAAGATTCCTGCAACAGCAAGACAAAACTAGTCACTGCACTGGGTAAAGAAAAACTATACTTCTGGCATATTCAGCATTTACTGTAAGAGTTGGGGAGGGGGATCTGGGAGTGATCTTTCATAAGCTGAAGAAATAAAAATATTATAATTTTGCTATATTCTTAATTATTTTCTGATCTGCAGTACCAATCATTCTGATCAGCAGTACCCATCATTCACAAATAGAAATCTCCATCTCTGTATTTAGAGTCCTACAGTGTGAAAAACAGGCCCTTCAGCCCAACCTGCCCATGCCCCCATCTACACTAGTCCCACGTACCTGTCTAAGTGTTTCTTAAACTTTGTGATAGTATCTGCCTCAACTACCTCCTCCGGCAGCTCATTGCACATACCAATCACCCTTTGTGTAAAAAAAGTTGTCCCTCAGGTTCATATTAAATCTCTTCCCTCCCCTCACCTCCCTTTAAACCTATATCCTCTGGTTCTTGATTCCCCTACTGTGGGTAAAATACTCTATGCATTTACCATATTTACCCTCATGATCTTGTACACCTCTGTAAGATCATCCCACATCCTCCTGCGCTCCAAGGAATAGAGTCTGCTCAATATCTCCCTGTAGCTCAGGCCAGAGTCCTGGCAACATCCTCGTACATCTCTCTGCACCCTATATCTTCACTATATCTTTCCTATAACAGGGTGACCACAATTGAACTAATACCCTAAATGTGGCTTCACCAATGTCTTGTGCACCTGTAACATGACCTCTAACTTCTATACTTATTTGATTTGAATTATAGTATCTAAGAGCTCCCCCCCCCCCTCCCTCCCCCCCCCCCCCCCCCACAAAACTGCTTTCAAAACAAACAAAGGCTATGCCGGCATTTAAAGAAGAGTATTTGGAGAACAAGATCTCAGACCTGACAAAGCTCATGGTTTACCAGGTAACAGTGATCCCTGTTCTTCCATAAGAAATACCCACAACAAGCAAAGCAAAACAATGAAAAAATATTATCACTGTCTTCACAAAATTCTTCTAATTCTATTGAAGGATAAGCCATCACTCATTAAGTATCTCTATTCACACAACACCCCAGCAATGAAGGCCAAGTTACTCAGCTGGCTAAATTGAGCAGACCAAGCCAATTGCATGTAGCACACCAAATGCCCAAGAAATACATGCTATTTTGGGGAGTGAGAAAAATGTTAAAGGATGTGCTCAAGGTTTTCTTGAAATGCAACATCCCTATTAACTTTTGGCATCCTTTGATCTTTGACTGCTCAAATTGGAAAAGAACCATTTGGGATGGCATTGAGGACCAAGATGCCACATGTTGCGACAGAGACACCTCACATAAGTGACCGAAGGAGTGGAATACCATCCAGCTCTTTCAATAACTGCCACTTCCCCTCCATTAAAGAAACTACAGATCCCACAATGAATTAATCAGTTATCCAGAACTGGAGGGGAAGCAAGTCATTCTTCAACCTGAAGGAATGCACAAGAAGAAAAATATCAGTGGCATCAGGAACTTACCTCTATATGTTGAAACATGAAGGGATGATTGCATATTTTTCTGAGCTGCATTATGGTATTCATGAGAGTTTTAGCACCACCTTTACCCTGTAGGGAAACAGAAGCAATTAAAGTAATTCAAAAAATAAATTGCTACTGCTCCTGTAAATTTTGAACCTGCAAGCATAATAATAGATATTATTTGACAAGTACAACATTAATTTCACTTAGGTTCAAGTTTGATAAAGAGCAAGCCAACTTTTATTGTTGGGCAAGCCAGGTTAGTAACATTTATTGTGAATTCTGTTTTGATAACACAATAGAGGTATATGTAAAGGATCCCAACAAATATGCAGCCTGTTTGTCACTTTATCCATCTAGAAACAGAAAGTAAGAATTAAATTGTAGAATTAGTCATTATAAAATAATTGTCTGCAATAGGTCTGTTAAAACAAATAGAAATACAGAGATTGAAACATTAAGTCCATCTTTCTCTCAGGTTCTGTCCAAAAAACTACATGCTCCTGTAAATATTTTTTGGCATTACACATATATATCTGACAATAAAAAACTGAATGAAACCAACTTGAACTGCAGTGATGTGCAGTGATGTGCACTACTAAAGAAAATGATTGACTACTACATTTTTGAGAGAGGTGCAGAGGAGATGGATTCTGTTGGGAGATATTCAGTTATGAGGGGCATGGACATAGTAGACAGTAAGAACATTTGCCTCATGGGAGAGAATATGCAAGACCAAAAAGCAGAGATTGAAGGTAGGGAATAAGGTTGAGAGGGAATCAGTGGAATGTTTTTCACACACAGGGTGGGTGCATAATGGTTAAGCAGTTCAGTTTGGTTTAGTTTAATGTCACATGTACTGATGTACAGTGAAAAGCTTTTGTAGTGTGCTAACCAGTCAGCAGAAAGACGATACATGATTTCAATCGAGCCATTCACACCGTACAAATACATGATGTGGGAATAACGTTTAGTGTAAGATAAAGCCAGTAAAGTCCGATCAAAGATAGTCCGAGGGACATTAATGAGGTAGATAGTAGTTCAGTACTGCTCTCTGGTTGTGGCAGGATGGTTCAGCTGCCTGATAACAGCTGGGAAGAAACGGTCCCCGAACCTGGAGGTCTGCGTTTTCACACTTCTGTATCTTTTGCCTGATGGGAGAAGAGGGAGTGGCCAGTGTGTAACTCGACCTTGATTACGCTGCTGGCCTTGCCAGGGCAGCGTGGGGGTATAAATGGGGTCAATGGAAGGGAGGTTGGTTTGTGTGATGGTCTGGGCTGCGTTCACAATTCGCTGCAATTTTGCGCCGGTAGGTATAGATAGGTACATGCTGATTGGCATAAACATGTTTGGCCTTATCCTGTGCTGTATGACTCTTACCATGACATCAAACATGCCACAATCATAACACACATCTTCCCCATCCCTTGTATCTTGTACAGATTTCCATTCATCTTAAAAATTAATCAAATCTATTCATGGCCTCACCCTACCCTTATTTCACATTCTCCTATAAACTTACATCCTTTCATTTGTCTTTCTCCTTTTGCTCTGGCCTTTGAGCCAGTTCTGGAAGCACAACTTACAGCTAAATAATGGATTATGAAGAGATTTTAAACTGCTTCATCTAACTGCTCCCTCCATGGCTTTCCTAATTTTCTTATCAATTCTATTTATCCCCTTATTTCTTTTGCTGCCTTTAAAACATCCAAGAATACAATGTTCATTCCTTTGCTATTGCTGTAGGTGCCTAGCAATTCAATACCTCTCTGTATACCACTTAAATAATTTATTAAAAAACAAATTGCTGGAAACATTCAATGAGATTAGCAGCGTTTTCTGTTCTTATTTCAAATTTACAGTATTTTGTTTTTGTTTTTTATTTTTTCTCAGTCAATTTCCAAATCTCCCCCAAAATTTGGTATGTGTAAATTGAACCGTCAATCAGTAGCACACAGCGCTCAATTCTTTCCATGCATTTCTTGGAATTAGCTTTCACTGCAAATTTGCCGCTTTCTAAACTTCAGACTAAATATGCACACTATTATTGCAATTCTCTATGATTACATCCCTTTTTATCACTTGCGAATGATATTTTGGAAGTCTATCATATTAAAGCCTTTTCAGATTTTCTGTCATTATCAAAATTACCAGGATTCAGGCTTTTTAAACTAGAGAAATTAAAATTGTTCTCCTCTGTGCAGCAAACATTACAAGGTATAACGATTGGGTGGTGTTTACTTTGGATGCACCTGCAATTACAACACAAATCGGTCCTATCAAGTTCCCACTCAAGCTCCACTGCATCTGCTTTCAAGTAAAATCTGTTCTGTTTAATAATTTAACAGAACTGTTTTATAATTATTCCTCACTTAAGCAAGCGCAAAGCAGAGGCACGTTAAAATGCGGGCGTATGACTTACTACCTGGAACAATACCTGTTCGTACCTTTTTATCTTTCTCAGAGCCATCAGTTAGAAGAATTCCTTTAGCTTGCATGTGACGATACAGAACCTTTTGCAGAGAGGACATGTCACATTTGATGACGTACTCAACCTAAAAATCAAATTTAATTTGTTACATTAAAAAATAAATGACATCTCTATTGCAAAACGTTTTTTAAATAGCAAATTCGGCTTGATTCTAAATGGACCACATTTCAGAATGAAATCCTAATATCTTATAGTTCATTTTTTGGACGTGGGCATCACTAGCAAGGCCAGCATTTATTGCCCTTGCCCCAATTTCCCCCTGAACTTAGTCGGGAGCTTCTTCCTGCAATCCGGTTGGCAACGTGGTTCTAGGTTTTAGACCAAGCGACTGCTGCCTTTATCCTTCTTGGTGGCAGACATTGTAGGTTAGTAAGGTGCTTGTGAAGTAGCCCGGGGAAGTAAGCGCAGTGCATTTCATAAATGGCACATACTGTGCAATGGTGATGAGGGAATCACTTGATTTTGATGAAGTACCAATCAAATATCTTATTCTCGAGATAACATGCTGCAAGGTGCTTGACAAGTGTTATGCTTCATTGTGGTAAGTGGAAAGCATTGCATCATGCTCCCTAGGTTTAGCCTAGTTTATTTTAGTTTAGTTTAGAGATACAGCATGGAAACAGGCTCTTCGGTCCAACGAATTTGCGTCGACCAACGATCACCACTCACCACCTTGTTTAAAAAAGCTGCCATGCACATCTCCTTTAAACATTGCCATTCTCATCTTAAAGCCATGCGCTCTAGTATTTAATATTTCCATCCTGGGAAAAAGGGTTCTGACTGTCTATTCCCTCTATGCTTCTCATAGAAACATAGAAATTAGGTGCAGGAGTAGGCCATTCGGCCCTTCGAGCCTGCACCGCCATTCAATATGATCATGGCTGATCATCCAACTCAGTATCCCGTACCTGCCTTCTCTCCATACCCTCTGATCCCCTTAGCCACAAGGGCCACATCTAACTCCCTCTTAAATATAGCCAATGAACTGGCCTCAACTACCCTCTGTGGCAGAGAGTTCCAGAGATTCACCACTCTCTGTGTGAAAAAAGTTTTTCTCATCTCGGTTTTAAAGGATTTCCCCCTTATCCTTAAGCTGTGACCCCTTGTCCTGGACTTCCCCAACATCGGGAACAATCTTCCTGCATCTAACCTGTCCAACCCCTTAAGAATTTTGTAAGTTTCTATAAGATCCCCTCTCAATCTCCTAAATTCTAGAGAGTATAAACCAATTCTATCCAGTCTTTCTTCCTAAGACAGTCCTGACATCCCAGGAATCAGTCTGGTGAACCTTCTCTGCACTCCCTCTATGGCAATAATGTCCTTCCTCAGATTTGGAGACCAAAACTGTACGCAATACTCCAGGTGTGGTCTCACCAAGACCCTGTACAACTGCAGTAGAACCTCCCTGCTCCTATACTCAAATCCTTTTGCTATGAAAGCTAACATACCATTCGCTTTCTTCACTGCCTGCTGCATCTGCATGCCTACGTTCAATGACTGGTGTACCATGACACCCAGGTCTCGCTGCATCTCCCCTTTTCCTAATCGGCCACCATTTAGATAACAGTCTGCTTTCCTGTTTTTGCCACCAAAATGGATAACCTCACATTTATCCACATTATACTGCATCTGCCAAACATTTGCCCACTCACCCAGCCTATACAAGTCACCTTGCAGTCTCCTAGCATCCTCCTCACAGCTAACACTGCCCCCCAGCTTAGTGTCATCCGCAAACTTGGAGATATTGCCTTCAATTCCCTCATCCAGATCATTAATATATATTGTAAATAGCTGGGGTCCCAGCACTGAGCCTTGCGGTACCCCACTAGTCACTGCCCGCCATTGTGAAAAGGACCCGTTTACTCCTACTCTTTGCTTCCTGTTTGCCAGCCAGTTCTCTATCCACATCAATACTGAACCCCCAATGCCGTGTGCTCATGATTGTATATACTTCCATCAGGTCTCTCCTCAACTTCTAGGATTCCAGATGAAAGAGTCTAAGTCTGTCCATCCTCTCTTTGTAGATAATAATCCTATTAACTAATAAAGGCAGCACAATGGCGCAGAGGTAGCATTGGTGCCTGACTATGGGTGCTGTCGGTACGGAGTTTGTACGCTCTCTGTTACTCGGGTGCTCCAGGTTCCTACCACATTCCAAAGATGTGCAGGTTTACAAGTTAATTGGCTTCTGGAAATTGTCCCTAGTGTGTAGAATAGAGCTAGTGATAGAGGTGTCCCTAGTGTGTTGAATAGAGCTGGTGATCGTTGGTCAGCTCAGATTTGGTGGGCTGATGGGTCAGTTTCCACACTATCTCTAAACTAAATCAAATCCCTAATCCAGGCATCACTCTAGTGAACTTCTGTGTCCTTTCCAGAGCCTCCACGTCCTTCTGAAATTGGGCGATCCAGAGCTAAAAGCAACACTCCAAATGTAATCTAACCAAAGTCCTACAAAGCTGCATCATGATTTCCTGGCTCTTATATTCAAGCATACCCTTTTTACCACTCTATCGTTTTAGCACGTTCAGGGAGTTATGCTGCGCTCCAGACCTTATCACAGCACGAGCCAAGCATGGACCAAACAGATGAATTACAGAAGTGAGGTGAAAGCAATTGTCAACACAGAGGCAGTATTTGACCATCTCTTAGAGGAGATATTAACTATCTACCTTTGTAATTCAATAGGATCACAATTGGTGAGCCATCCAAGATCAACCTCGAAGTAATCACCACTGACCATAAACTCAACTGGACTGGTCACATAAATAACAGACCTACAAAAGCAGGGTTTCCTGTAATAATAATTTCATACCAAGCCACATCAAAGCCAGTACACCATCAGTGATAGAGCAGGGGTACTATAATGCACTTTCCTCTTGTCTGAATGAGTGGCTTCAATCACTTAAAAAAAAACCTCATTCTTATTTGGGAAAAGCCTGATTAGTCTCACATCCACCACCCCAAATATTCATTCTCTCACTCACTGACATTCATTGTTTACCCTTCTACAAAAGCACTGCAATTACTCATTCACTGGATGTAACTCGTGGGATTTTACTCAACAGTACTGTGGGAGTATCATCATCAGAAGGATTACAGAGGCTAAAGAAGTTGGCTCATCATCATCTTTTCAGGGACATTTAGGGATGGTGATAATTGTTGATCTTGCAGTTTTTTTCGCCTTTCTATTACAGCTCAAGTACACAAGAGTAGTGGAAATCTGAAACACACTTTTCTAATAAATTGTTGTGGAAATGCTATAAATGACCAATTTTCTGTTTCTCCAAGCCACTGAAGAAAATGTTAGAACCTTTTCTGGCAACTGAGATTCCACTTCTTTTTTCAATCTCCTCAGAAGGAAAGGACGCAGCACTTTGTGAAGACGGCGAATGATCAGGATAGTTTCCTCCTCGTTTAGATCAACCTGTTTAAAAAAAAACAAAAAAAACAGGTTCGGTTTAGGAAGGAGCTGCAGATGCTAGTTTACACCGAAGATAGACACAAAAAGCTGGAGTAACTCAACGGGCCAGGCAACATCTCTGGAGAAAAGGAATAGGTGATGTTTTGGGTCGAGACCATGGCATATTTATAACACAGCTTTTCCCATGTGGAGAAAATGTAGACATAGACACCATCTGAATGATATCACCGGGTGGCTCCGTCAGCGATGTCAGCCTCGCCAACAGTCTGTCTGTCTTTTCGTTATTTTTAGTGTGTTTTAAAAAGTATGTGTTAATGTTCTCTGGTTTGTTTTATGTGGGGGGTGGGGAGGGGGTCTGGGGAAACTTTGTTCAATCTCTTACCTTGCCGGAGATGCGATTGTTTTCCGGATCGTATCTCCGGTCGCTTTGCAGCCTAACATCATGGAGCTGGCGGCCTTGCTCGAGACTAACTTTGAGCCCCACCGCGGGACCGTTGACTTACCATCGGAGCTTGTGATCCCTTGACTGGGATCGACGCTCCAACTGCGGCCTGCGGATTTCACCATTGAGGAGCTCGCAGTCTTGGGTAGAGACTGATGACGGGAAGCTCCAAAGTCGCAAGAGGTTTGACTAGCCTCGATCCGGGGTCCGATCACCTGGTGAGGGAGCTAGACCCCCCCCCCCCCGATAAGGGAGCTGGATCGCCCCGATGCGGAGGGCCCGACCGCCGGCTACGGGAGCCAAGGTCGTCCCGACAACGGAAGGTTTGAGGCCCCCCCCCCGAGGAGAAAGAAGGGAAGTGATTGAACTTTTTCTTTCACCTTCCATCACAGTAAGGAATGTGGAGGAGTCACTGTGGTGGATGTTTATGTTAAAATGTATTTTGTGTGTTTTGTTGCTTTTTATTGGTGTGACTGTATGGCAAATCAAATCCCTCATGTTATGATGATTATTCTGTTGCATAACAATGATATAGCAAAGGGATTGGATGGTAAAGAGAAGAAATAACCATTTAGCATCACAAAATGTAAACAAATACTAGGCTTGGTTATTTCTTCTCTTTACCATCCAGCCTTTTTCTATATAAATTTGTAAACAAACTTTTAGTTGTTTTGTTATTGATTGAATACTGCCTCATACAAAAAAAAATTGTTAATTAATCAAAACTCAATATTTCATCCTAATTCTAAGGAACACTGCAAGATTCTAATGGGCCTGTCCCACTTAGGCGACTGCCGTCACCACATGGTCGCCATATGTTCGCGGGTGGTTGCTGGGGAGTCGCCTTCATGGTCGTGAGGAGTTCCTGCATTCTGGGAACTAGTCGCGGCCTCATTATGGTCGCTGTGAATTTTTCAACATGTTGAAAAATTAGCGGCGACTAGAATGAAGCCGCCATGGAGAGTAGCAAGAATTCTCGAGCCGTAGGTTGGTCGCCAGGAGGTCCTAATGGGTTGCCAGGAGGTCGAAGGTTCTCGGAGGTTCTCGTAGGTTGTAGCCGGTGGTGACCAGTGAATTTCATTGGCTCATTGGGGAAAAAAGGTAAGCAGCAGTTTTCAGAACCAAGGATAACCGACCGGTAATGTTAAATGTCCGCCGAGCTTAATAGCCGTGTATCTCTGGCTTCTTAAAAGTTGTCTCCATTCCTTCTCCCCGCTCTTTGAAAGGACTTACCGTACATTGTGCTTTAGCTGTCTTTTTACAGCGCCAACCTTCCTGTTCATTGCAGTGTGTGTCTGTTTCGCCTTGACTTTACACCGTGTGAATTTTTTTAGACAGCATTCCTCCCCGCTTGCCCTGTCTCCCGCCTGCATAACGGGCTGGTGAAGGAAGCGATGTGTTTGTGTGTGTGTTCCACTCTGACAGTCGCCATTCCAGTTACCGGTTTTTCAGGCGACTGCCGGCAACTTGACAATCGCCAGCAGTCCGCTGAAAAATCGCCTAAGTGGGACAGGCCCATTAGTCTGATCTTTGGTCCCAGATACTTGGATGCAAAAAGAGTTGCCATGTATAAAGTTTGCTTTTTCTGTTGATTACCCTGGTCTGGAAATTGGAATAAAGAGATATAATGTTTCCACATGCCAACCTTCCCACCATTTATCAAATATCCCTGAGCACAGAGGCTTCAAGGTGCCAAACACAGAATCAACGTGGAAAACAAAACACTGCAGATGCAGTAAGAGATGGGCAAACGTGAAATTAACCATTTTGGTCGGAAGAACAGAAAAACAATGTATTATGTTTGTGTTAGATTGGGGTGTTAATGCACAAAGAGACTTAAATGTTCTTGTGCTCATCCACTGAAAGCAAATATGCAGGTATGGTACACAATTAATGATACATTGGCCTTCGAAGCAAGAGTACAGGATTGTACAAGGGCAAGAGTACAGGAATGTATAAGGGCAAGGGCATAGCTACAGTTACATGGGAACGGCAAGATCACACTTTGGAGTATTGTGTACAGCTTTGGTGTTCGTCCCCAAGAAAAGATAATACTTCCCCTAAAATAGTACAACAATGGCTCATTAGATGGATTTTTGGGGCAGCAGGACTGTCATTTGAGGAGAGATTAGATTGACTAGAGTTTAGAAGAACGAGGGGGGGGGGGGGATTCTAACTGAGGCTGGATAAGGTTAGTAAGAAGGGACTTCCCATAACCTTTTAAATCTCCATCATCCAAAATCCTCTCAGCAATATATATTTAATGACTGTGTTCATATAATGAATCTGTATGTAGTATAATTCAATGATTTTTGTTTGGATGTTTTGGTTGCCTAAATTTATAACAACATAACTTTAAAGAGAAATGCAAAACAATAATGGCATGATCTTTACCCGTTCTCCAGTCATGGCGAATGGAGCATTAAACCATTGTTCAAAGGTGCTGCAGCTTTTGAAGATAGTAGGCAAAAGAAAATTCAGAAGAGCCCAGAGTTCAGGAAGTTTGTTTTGCAGGGGTGTTCCAGTCAAGAGGACCCGACGAGGTGCAACGTAATGAGTATTCAGCACCTGGGTCAGCTTACAATGGTGATTTTTCATACGATGACCTTCATCTACAATCATGTATTTCCATCGAAGCTACGAAACAAAAGGAATATTTGGTGAGTCAAAGCAACTTTCCCAGAACCTTACAATCAAATGAATTATTCTACTGAGAAGTTATGGAAAACTACTTAAGAATACACCACAAGTATAGTCATCTAGTTATTTCTATTTCTCCTCTTACAGCCAAATCATGAATTATTACAAATTACAACTTGGAATTTTAATAGTTCATTAAAGCAATATTGCACCACTCACCCATAGCCCCCAACTGCACGGACGTGGCAAAAACGTGTTAAAAAAAATAAGATCAATGTGAACGCATCTCCTCCATTATCCTCACTCTCCCCACCCTCCACCAACCCTCCTCTGCTTCCTCCCCTCACCCCCTCCCTCCCCTCCTCTCTCTTCCCCCTCCCCATCTCTATTACCTGGGCAGATGGGGTGAGATGGCTCTGCTGGTAAGGAATGAAATTCAATCCTTGGCAAGGGATGACATTGGATCAGAAGGTATAGAATCAATGTGGGTAGAGTTAGGAAACTACAAGGGTAAAAATGACCCATTGGGAGATATATAGGGCTACGAACAGTAGCCATGAGGGTAAGTGGGGGAGGTGAGTAGGGAGAGTGGGGGAGGAGGAGGGATAGAGGGAGAGGAGGGGAGAGGGGTTATGGAGGGAGGGAGGGAGTGATTGAGGGTAGGGGAAAGGAGAGGAAGGGAGAGGTGAGGGGAGGGGAGGAGGACAGGGGAAAGAAGAGGAAGCTGAAGACGAGGGGGAGGAGGAGGAGGATAGAAGTGGGATGGCGAGGTAATGAAAATATTAAATGCAAACTTATTAACTTTAACTTAACTTCTGCCATTAGTGCGGGCCCGTCAGCCAATCATACGCAGTTGGGGGCTATGGCTCAGTGGTTGAATATTGTGTTGGGGGACCAGGCCTCCCGTGTGACAGAGACCCAACGGGTACCACTTAGTCCAGTTTCCTTATCAAGTTGGCATATTAGTACAGGTTTGTTGCCGAGTCCTTGAACATCTCCCCCTCTACCAACTCCCAGAGATGTTGCTCTGCCTTCCCTGACAAGCTCTGTGCAGTATTCACTGCTGGGGCTGTGCTCTTCAGTCTCTACTTATATGCAGGAAGGAGCACCGCCAGATGGTCAGATTTCCCAAAGTGAGGACGAGAGATGGAGTGATATGTATCTTTGATGGTAGAATAGCAGTGGTCAAGCGTGTTTGATCCTCTGGTGCAGCAGGGCACATGCTGGTGGTAGTTTGGAAGTTTCTCACTTTCCCTGATGCCTCCACTCATTCCATGCGATGGGTGGAGAAACCTTTGGGCTGGAGGGCCTAGTCTGCGGAGCGGGTTGAGCCATGTCTCCATGAAACAGCACACAGCATTCCCTCATCTCTCTTTGATAAAGCAGCCTTGCATTTAAGTTCTCTAGGGGACAGCACATTGGCTAGTAGAATAATAGGGTGAGTGAAGGGAGAGGGAGGTCGTTGTCCCCTGCACTTCAGTCTTACGTGGTGGTCAGCAACGTTTCCAGACACAAAGGAGGCTTCCCCAGCTCTACATTTGCTCTACCTGCAACCCGCTGCGAAGTTGGGCAATCTCCTGCCATTGGGAAATCCCTTACAATCGGCAGCTCCATGGCCGTCGGGAGATCGCAATAACTAATCCATTTAAATGGACTAACAGCTTGCAAGTAAAAGCATTGATTTGTGCTGTTTCTTTTATCCAAATAAGTTCGGAACTGTTATATTTGATCCTTTGCAGTTTTGCTGCAAAATGTCAACACAGAGCGGCGCAAGTTTCAGACAGGTCCCCTACATGTTTCTGTTACCCACCTAAGCCTCTAAATGCTACTATTATGTCTGCATCCACCACCACCCCTGGCAGCACAATCCAGGTACCTAGCACTTGCCCCACAGAGCTATGCCCTTTAATATTTGACATTCCAACCTTGGGGGAAAAGGTTCCGTTTACCCTAGCACTCATATTTGTTTATCTTCTGAAAGTTCTCCCCTCATCATCCAACACTCCAGAGAAAACATGCAAACTTTTTCAAACATCTCAGAGCTAATACTCTCTAATCCAGGAAACATATCGGTGAACTTTTTCTGCACCCTCTCCAAGGTAAATCCTTCCTGTAACTGTAATCAGAAATGCACACAATAGCCTCACCAAAGTTTTATGAAGCAACAACTGCTTCTTCCCACTAGAGGCAAAACAAAGTATTTCACTGTATCTTAGTGCACATGACAATAGATCAATACCAAACAATTCCAATACATTTAGGTTAATTTCTATTAATCTGACAGTTGCTGCTACATCAACCCAAAATGAGCAAGAAATCTTACCAGCAACTACAATTACATTTAGTAAATAAAGTTTATCAGATGGGTAAATCTGTCTTACCTTAGCAAGCACGTGTTTGTCCTTAATGATATACTCATACGTGGTTAAAAGAACATTGAATTTTCCGCTGCGCATCTGTGGAATAAAGGACCGACGAAGCGCAGGAGTACCCTGAGGTACAAATGAACATTACATCAGAATAGCAAGCCAACAGATATTTACTAGTATTTCATCAAACTTAATTAATACTGTGCATAACTACATTTGGACCTGCATTAAAATTACATTACCTTGTACTAACAGTTATGTCTTATTTAACAAACCTTACAACGATTTTTAAAGATTCTGTAGATTGAATGCTCCAGTTTAAATGTTCCATTATGTTTACTCATTGTAGTGCAGCCCACCAGCTTTCCATGTTTTAAATAAAATTAAATAAAGCACATCTTGCCGGGTTAGTCAGTATAATGGCAGGAAATTTGAGAGAAAAGCGCAAAAGAAAATGATCCATAATGATAAATAGCCACATTATAGTACAACCTTGTGAAAAAATATCAGTGCAGCAATATTTCCATTCTTAATACTACCAACTTTTATTTCAAAGCTTGCTGTCTATTAAACACTGATATTTTCCCTATTTTTAATGAGGAACAAAAAATGTCAATAATAATTATGCAAAATTAGTTATAGATGCACATTAACAAGTGAACTACATAAAAATATTTATCTTAACATTCACAGGTTCAATCTAAATATTATATTGTATGTCCTGCCAAATCAATTTTGAGCAAGGATCACTCATTCTCTGTTGCCCACAATGATATGTTATTCATATTATATTGCAGACTAATTTGTTAAATTAGAAAAATACTGGTGTTAGTAATTTACACCATTAACATTCAAAACTAATTGCACATTAGTATGCAACTCTTTTTACTTCCTCCCCTCCAATGACCTAATTTTTATTTTGATCTGGCAAGGAGCATTTATTGTTCATCTGAAACGCAAAGCATACACTATGGAATTAAATTTAAAAAATGTGATTACTCTAAACCTGTTTCAAAAGCTACACAAAATCAGGAATTCTGCACATTTTCTACACCGAGGCCAAAGAACTAACCTTATAAGAAATTTTCACAACAGATGGGGCCCATTTATCAAACTCATATACCCAGTTCGACAAAGTTCTAAAGGGAAATACAAAAAAAGTTAAGCATTGACGACCAATTCAAATGTTTAAATATTACAAAAATATATAAATTAGATAGGTTTCATTCATCCATCAATTCAAAAACAATTATATTACTTACCCAGCATTTCAAATAAGTAGGTGTTGTCAATCTACATGTAGACTACAATATAATAATTGGGAACATCTTTCACTCCCAATGTAATTAATAAATCACCAAATACTGAATCACACTAAACAAGTCAGATTCGATGCTAGCCATGATGCCATTTTAAAACTGCATTATCAATCGGCATATGGTCTGTATCTCTTAGTTCCCTGCATGTTCACGTGTCTGTGGTGCTGTTGTATCTGCTTACACCATTTCCCCATGCAAAACGTTCCAGGCACCTACCACTCCCTGTGCAAAAGAAAATTGCCGCATAAACTCTAAAAATTTCCTCCCTCTCACTTTAAAGCAAGAATTTGTCATTTCCACCCTGGGAATACGACCCCGACTAACTAGAAGCAATCTGCTGGAGGAATTCAACATATCAAGCAGCATCCATAGGTTCTAAGGAATGTTTGAGGTTTTTCGGTCGAAATCCTGCATCAGAATCAAGTCTTGTGTCTCCACTCTAACTACCCATATAATGACTCAGAGTAAACAATCAACATTTGACAAACTCTTTCCATAGCTAATGCTCTTTAATCCAGGCAACCAGATGAACCACGCCTGCACCCTCACCACAGCCTCCAGATCCTGTAATGTAGTGACAAGACAAAGTAAATGTGGCCGAACCAAAGTTTTATACAGCTGCAACATAACCTCCAGACTTTTATAGGTAGCTTCCCAACCGATGAAAGGAGCCATGCCATAAATCTTCTTTATCATCCCATCCAGGTGACATCCAGGGGAGAATTGGTAATAGCCAGAAGGTATGTGGAAGATGTCTGGGCTATACTTTGTTTAAGTTGAAAATAACATGTACACTTTTGTGGAACAAAATGTCAACCGTTGTTTGGTATTATTAAACATAGGACATCCTTCTGCAGTCAAGGGAAGGGGGTTAAAAACAAACAAAAAACAGTTTAAAATGAACGAGAACCAGGATATGCATGAATACACATCATCTGCTGAGAGTCACCTCCCAGCATATTGGGAAAAGGAGGGTGTTTTGATGTCTGAATTCCCAACAAAGGTTTTAATATGCAGAGGCATTCTGGTCAGTTGAGAAGTGTCCCCATTATAAACAGGTAATTCCATGGAGTGGTTTGCCCAACCAAAGAAAAGTTGAAATTGAAACTATATTTGATACCCCTTGGTACACAAAAATGCTGGAGAAACTCAGCGGGTGCAGCAGCATCTATGGAGCGAAGGAAATAGGTGACGTTTCGGGCCGAAACCCTTTTGATACCCCTTGTTATTTTTGTGGGGTACAAAACCTCAACATTCTTGGGAATTCTCCATGAGATGTTTGTTATGCTAAATAAGGACTTTTTCCATCTACAGGTTTATTTAAATAAAAACGCAACATTTGGATCCAGGATCTGCTCACGACCCATTATGTGGCCAGTAACCACAGTAGTCTAAGTGAATGAATATTTAAAGCTGGCACCCTATGATTAGAACTGTTTAGGCCAATGACCGCGAGGTCACATGAAATCAAAGAACAAAGCAGATGTAAAGTGTGATTGTACGTACATGTGCGTGTGCATGCAAGCGGCCAGGTAGTTTGGCGTGACAGGGTCACCAGTTGTGGTCACTCACCAGTCGGAATGACAGGGTATGTGTATATTTGCTCAGTAGGCATTCACATCTGAGGGTGTCCCTCTGTTAGTGTTGCATGTCTACTAGGGATACATGATAGTATGTGGGGTAATATTCAGGACACCAAAAGGGCAGTGTATACTAATTCTGGAGACCTTCATTGAGCGCTTATTTGTAAAAGTACGCGTCTGCGAATGTGGAAACAAATCTTTGCTCTGGGAATGGGAATGTGCTTTTTTATTTTATTCCCTTTTTGTCTTTTCATTGTTACTGGAAAACAATAACCAATAGTATCATGGAAAATGAAGATGATTGCCAGTGAGATGAGGACAAACTATGGAAAGTATCAGTCTAACAATTGCAGGCATTCTAAATGTAAAATAGCTGAAGTTTCGGACCTCTGGATAACCAAAGTGCTTCACAATCAACACAATCACATTTATAGTGCAGACTCACTTAAAAACTGAAGACTCACTTTGCACAATTACTGAATAATGGTAGTGCCGATTTATTTGAATGATGAGTTATGTCAGAAATCTGAGGTAACTTTCTCACCATCATTCTAAATAAAGTAATGAAATCTTTGTTTCTCTGAGAGAGCAATACAGTTTAATGGCTCATCTGAAAGATAGTGCAGCACTGTCGCAAATACCTCAAAGTTTGGAGTTCAGCCTATGAGATGCATTGTGAGCCATACAGAATTTATTGTTTAACAGACTGCTGGAAGAACTCTACAGGTCAGGCAGTATCTAAGAAGGAAAAGGGACAGACAACATTTTGGGTCTGGACTATTCTTCAGAAGGGTCTTGACCCAAAACATCACCCATTCCGTCTCTCCAGAGATGCTGCCTGTGCCGCTGAGTTACTTCAGCATTTTAAGTCTATCTTCGGTGTAAACCAGCATCTGCAGTACCTTCCTACACTATTCTTTTCAGAATGATGGAGTAGATGGGCCATAGTCAGCAAGAAAATGTGAGGAGTGGGGCAAGAAGTAGCAAGTGATAGGTTGATCCATGTGTAAGACTTGATTGGTACAATGAGTCAGGATGAAAAAGGGAGAAATAGGAACCAAGGTTGGAGGTAAAAAGTGGGGAAAGACAAAGGGTGCAAATGGTGGGATCTGATAAGAAAGAAATGTGGGGAGTGAAATGTAGAACCAGGAGGAGGGATGGCGGGTGGTGGAGAGGGGAAATATCTGGTGGAAAGAGATGGAACATTGTTAAGAAGGGAAACATAACACCGTGGATAAATTAACTTATGGACAAGATATAAGGGAGTAGATTTAAAGGTTGTTGCATACATGAAGTACAATGATACATGTCTACTTTAACAGAGAGACATTTATAGGGTACAGTCATAAACCTTTTTCCAGGGTGGAAATGTCCAACAGTGGAGGACATAGCTATAAGGTGAAAGGGAGAAAGTTCAATGGAGATGTGCGGGCATCTTTTTGTTTTTACACACAGAGTGGTGGTGGCCTGGAATGCACTGCGCAGAGTGGCGGCGGCAGATGATAGTGGTGTATAAGAGGCTTTTAGACAGGCTCATGGAAATGCAAGAAATAGAGGGATATGGATCATGTACAGGTAGATAATAGCATCATGTTTTGCACAAACGTGGGCCGAAGGGTTTGTTCCTGTGCTGTACTGTGTTCTAGACCATTCAATGGAAACATACCAATAACTTGGATGAACAGAGAAAGCTAAGGTAGACAAAAATGTTGGAGAAACTCAGCGGGTGAGGCAGCATCTATGGAGCGAAGGAAATGGGCAACGTTTCGGGTCGAAACCCTTCTTCACTCAGGTTTCGACCCGAAATGTTGCCTATTTCCTTCACTCCATAGATGCTGCCTCACCCGCTGAATTTCTCCAGCATTGTCTGCCTTCGATTTTCCAGCATCTGCAGTTCCTTCTTAAACAGAGAAAACAAAGGATTTGAATACATAATCCCAAGAAAATGTAAATACAGATAATAAAGAGGCCTAAACAAATCTTGTTGTTTTAACACCTTTCCCTACTATCCTACTGGCCAATGTACAGTCCCTTGAAAATAAAGTGGAGGACTTAAGGGCAAGGCTGCTTTATCAAAGGGAGCAGAGGGAATGCTCTGTGTTCTGTTTCACAGAGACATGGCTCACCCCCAGCTCCCCAGACTCAGCGGTCCAGCCTGAAGGGTTCTCCATCCACCGTATGGACCATACACTGGCATCTGGGAAAGGGAGAGGAGGGGGCGTCTGCCTCATGGTCAACTCTGCATGGTGCTCAGACGTGGCCGTCCTGTCCAACTCCTGCTCTCCACACGTCGAACATCTGGCGGTGAAGTGCCGTCCCTTCTACCTCCCAAGGGAATTCACCTCCATCATCCTGACCGCGGTCTACATCCCACCCCAGGCAGACGTCCGTCTGGCACTGGAGGAGCTGCACGCCGTGGTCAACAAACACCAGACGTCTTACCCAGAGGCATTTACCACCATTGCTGGGGACTTCAATAAGGCAAACCTCAAGAAATCGCTCCCTAACTTCCACCAACATGTCTCCTGCTGCACCAGAGGACCAAACACCCTCGACCACTGCTACAACACCATCAAGAATGCCTATCGCTCTATCCCTCGCCCACACTGTGGTTAATCCGACCATACCGCCACAACAGATCAACGTTGGATGCGATCTCACTGGCTCTCCACTCCGCTATGGACCACTTAGACAACAAAATCTCATATGTCAGTCTGTTATTCATTGATTACAGCTCGGCATTTAATACAATCATCCCATCCAAGCTGGTTACCAAACTCGCAGAACAGGGTCTCTGCGCTTCCCTCTACAATTGGATCCTCAGCTTCCTCATTCACAGACCACAGTCTGTTCGTATTGGTGGAAATGTGTCAGCCTCGATAACAATCAGCACGGGAGCACCTCAAGGCTGCGTGCTCAGCCCCCTGCCGTACCCACTCTACACTCATGACTGTGTAGCCGGTCATAGTACGAACTCCATCATCAAGTTCGCTGACGATACCGCTGTTGTGGGACATATCACTGATGGGGATGTCAGAGTATAGAAGAGAGGTTGAGCGACTGTCCATATGGTGCCAGCACAATAACCTGGCCCTCAACACCATCAAAACCAAGGAACCGATTGTGGACTTTGGAAGGAGTAGAATGGGGACCCACAGTCCTGTTTATATCAACAGGATGGTTGAAAGGGTCAAGAGCTTCAAATTCCTGGGCGTGCACATCTCTGAAGATCTTTCCTGGTCCGAGAACACTGATGCAATTATTAAGAAAGCACATCTGCGCCTCTACTTCCTGAGAAGATTATGGAGAGTCAGTTTGTCAAGGAGGACCCTCTCTAACTTCTATAGGTGCACAGTAGAGACCATGCTGACCGGTTGCATCGTGGCTTGGTTCGGCAACTTGAGCGCCCTGGAGAGGAAAAGACTACAAAAAGTAGTAAACTCTGCCCAGTCCATCATCGGCTCTGACCTCCCTTCCATCGAGGGGATCTATCGCAGTCGCTGCCTCAAAAAGGCTGGCAGTATCATCAAGGACCCACACCATCCTGGCCACACTACCTTTAGGTGGAAGGTACAGGAGCCCGAAGACTGCAACGACCAGGTTCAGGAATAGCTACTTCCCCACAGCCATCAGGCTATTAAACCTGGCTCGGACAAAACTATGAACATTAATAGCCCATTATCTGTTTATTTGCACTTTATCAGTTTATTTATTCATGTGTGTATATATTTATATAATGGTATATGGACACACTGGTCCGTTCTGTAGTCATGCCCACTATGTTCTCTTGTGCTGAAGCAAAGCAAGAATTTCATTGTCCTATCAGGGACACATAACAATAAACTCTCTTGAATCTTAAGAGTAAACTAATAAGAAGAAAATTAAGATTTGGTACAACATGATCAGTTTTGGAGGCCCATTTGTCCCAGTCAGAGAGAAGCCTGCAATTTCAACGTGAAGAGTGAAAATAATTGCAATATTTCCTCAGAATAGAAACAAATAAATTATGAGCAGGAATATGCCATTCGGTATGAACATTCAAATTCTTACCCCGTCCCTACTTTTTCCCCATATTCTTTTCTCTCCTTAGCCATAACTACACCTGATTCCTCCTTAAATATGTTTAACCTCCACTACTTTCCATGGTAGAGAATACGGAATTACAATTCCACATAAACTAAATAAAATACGAAGCAGTTCAGTGGTACACAAAATAGAACATAGCAATTTTAGCAAACTTACGAAAGAGGAACAATAATGAGATAAGGTCCGTTAAGTCTCTTGTGCTCCATTAGGTATGTAATGAGCCCAATAGTCTGGATTGTCTTTCCAAGTCCCATTTCATCAGCCAAAATTCCATTCAAATTGTTATTGTAAAGAGAAACCATCCATTCAAGCCCCTGAACCTGAAGATTACAGAAGAAAATATTAGGTGGTATTAGGTAACCAGTTGAAACTTGTTTTTGAAAAATATATAGGTTCAAATTTCAATTTTATTCAGATACACTTGGATTTTCATGCATCTATAGCAATAATGAAAAACTGGATTGTAATCTAAAGTACATGAAACTCTCATCAGAGTTAACTGAATAGTTTTTTAAACATAGGCCTCAAGTCCAAAACAAATTAATAAAACTGCAATTAAATCAAAACTTAAAAAAAAGATAGAAATTGAGGTGAAAGAGTAACTTTTGTCTCCTGGTTAAACCTACAGTGGCTTGCAAAAGTATTCATACCCCTTGAACTTTTCCACATTTTGTCACGTTACAACCACAAACGTAAATGTATTTTATTGGGATTTTATGTGATAGACCAACACAAAGTGGTGCATAATTGTGAAGTGGAAGGAAAACGATACATGGTTTTCAATTTTTTTTACAAATAAAAAACTGAAAAGTGTGGCGTGCAAAAGTATTCAGCCCCCCTGAGTCAATACTTTGTAGAACCACCTTTTGCTGCAATTACAGCTGCAAGTCTTTTGGGGTATGTCTCTACCAGCTTTGCACATCTAGAGACTGAAATTTTTGCCCATTCTTCTTGGCAAAATAGCTCAAGCTCAGTCAGATTGGATGGAGAGCGTCTGTGAACAGCAATTTTCAAATCTTGCCAGAGATTCTCAATTGGATTTAGGTCTGGACTTTGACTGGGCCATTCTAACACATGAATATGCTTTGATCTAAACCATTCCATTGTAGCTCTGGCTGTATGTTTAGGGTCGTTGTCCTGCTGGAAGGTGAACCTCCGCCCCAGTCTCAAGTCTTTTGCAGACTCTAACAGGTTTTCTTCCAAGTTTGCCCTGTATTTGGCTCCATCCATCTTCCCATCAACTCTGACCAGCTTCCCTGTCCCTGCTGAAGGAAAGCATCCCCACAGCATGATACTGCCACCACCATGTTTCACAGTGGGGATGGTGTGTTCAGGGTGATGTGCAGTGTTAGTTTTCCGCCACACATAGCGTTTTGCATTTTGGCCAAAAACTTCAATTTTGGTCTCATCTGACCAGAGCACCTTCCTCCACATGTTTGCTGGGTCCCCCACATGGCTTCTGGCAAACTGCAAACGGGACTTCTTATGGCTTTTTTTCAACAATGGCTTTCTTCTTGCCACTCTTCCATAAAGGCCTGATTTGTGGAGTGCACGACTAATAGTTGTCCTGTGGACAGATTCTCCCACCTGAGCTGTGGATCTCTGCAGCTCCTCCAGAGTTACCATGGGCCTCTTGGCTGCTTCTCTGATCAATGCTCTCCTTGCCCGGCCTGTCAGTTTAGGTGGACGGCCATGTCTTGGTAGGTTTGCAGTTGTGCCATACTCTTTCCATTTTCGGATGATGGATTGAACAGTGCTCCGTGAGATGTTCAAAGCTTGGGATATTTTTTTATAACCTAACCCTGCTTTAAACTTCTCCACAACTTTATCCCTGACCTGTCTGGTGTGTTCCTTGGGCTTCATGATGCTGTTTGTTCACTAATGTTCTCTAACAAACCTCTGAGGCCTTCACAGAACAGCTGTATTTATACTGAGATTAGATTACACACAAGTGGACTCTATTCAGGGTGAATAGGGCATCGGTGGGTGGCACGGCTCTCGTCAGCAGCGGCCTCTGCAGTCCGTCTGTGTTTTTATTATTTTTTGTCTTGTTTTTATGTAGTTTTTGTTATTTTTTTTGTTGGGGTATGTGTGTGGGGGGGTGTGGGGGTAACTTTAAAATCTTTCCCCTGCACGGGAGACCCGACCTTTTCTTTGTCGGGTCTCCGTTGTCGTTGGGGCTGCAACGTGGAGCGGCCTCCAACAGGAACGACCTGGGGTTCCAGCTACGGAGCTGCCGACTACTCACCGTCACGGAGCTGGCCGAGTCCGGAGCGGGTGGAGCGGTGGTGCAGCGCTGCTGCCACCCGACCTCTGGAGCTTCGGAGGCTGCAACTGCGGGTTTGGCGGACGGCGGCACCGAGAGCCCGCGGGTCCCTGCTGGGAGACCACTTTTCGGGGCTTCCGCAACGGCGATTTCTCCCGCCCGAGTTGCGGGGTTGAAGAGCACCTGAGCGGGGCCTTACACCATCGCCCCGCGCGGCTTGGAATGGCCGCGGGACTCTGTGAGCGCACGCCGGGGGCTCTAACACCAAGACCCGGTGCGCGACCTTGCATCACCCGGCGTGGCTTTAATGGCCGCGGGACAATCGCCATCGCCAGCCGGGGGCTTTGACTTTGACTCTGACATCGGGGGGGGAGAGTGCAGTGGAGAGATACTTTTTTTTTGCCTTCCATCACAGTGATGTGATGGATGTTTATGTAAACTGTGTTGTGTCTCGGGTCTTTTTTGTTTTGTAATGTATGGCTGCAGAAACGACATTTCGTTTGGACCTCAAGGGGTCCAAATGACAAATAAATTGAATTGAATTGAATTGAAAAAAATATTTACTAATTAGGTGACTTCTGAAGGCAATTGGTTGCACTGGATTTTATTTAGGGGTATCAGAGTAAAGGGGGCTGAATACTTTTGCACGCCACACTTTTCAGTTTTTTATTTGTAAAAAAATTTGAAAACCATGTATCATTTTCCTTCCACTTCACAATTATGCGCCACTTTGTGTTGGTCTATCACATAAAATCCCAATAAAACACATTTACGTTTGTGGTTGTAACGTGACAAAATGTGGAAAAGTTCAAGGGGTATGAATACTTTTGCAAGCCACTGTATATCCCACAGTACGAGTTCATTCCTAGAATTCTCCCCGATTCGAACTCGGAGATTTACGGTAATGGCCACTCGCCAGCACTCGGGGCTCTCATGGACATTTTTCATCATGTTGAAAAATCTTCACGAGTCTTCCCGTGCTTACCTGCCGTTAGCGAGTCTTCCCGAATACCTGCCGTTAGCGCTAAGAGACTTCCCCGAGCTCCGACGTACCCGCTACGTTAATTCTCCGTGCTTACCACGAGTTTGATTTTTTTTTAAACTCGGGAGAGCTCTTGGGATGAACTCGCACCGTGGGACAGGGCTATTACTCCAGTTTGTCAACTTTTTCCAATCACCTTCTACAACTGACAAATCCTCATGAAAAAACAAGGGTTATCTAACACCCTATTACATTAGAAACAGTTTAGATGTAAAAAATTATATAACGTTCTAATATTCAAAAATAGAAATACTGGAAATAATAAGTAAGTTAGGAAGACAGAAAAAACTTCAAATCAATGGCTCTGGTCAAAGGTAGACATAAAAAGCCTACCTGAAATATTAACTTTGTTTCTCTCCCAGTAATGCCAACATTTACTGGGGGGTTTTCAAATTTCTAGAACTGGAGTATTTTGTTTTTGATTATAATATTGGCAAGTAGAGAGACAAAAATACATGGCAATGAAAACTGCCAAACTGCTGGCCCTGGTTCCCTTAAATTTCAGACCCCGAAGACACTGATTTTTGTTGCATCATAGTTTTGTGACTGTTGCTCAAACATTGATGGTTGCACATTGACCTATATAGTAAATGATGCTGACAGTTTATTCAAAAAATGAGCACATTACCCTTTTCGCCAATATATGTAGCTCTCCATTCTTTTTTATTTATCTGGCCTCATTTTCAAAGAAAGTGTATGGGAAGTAAAAAAACAACGGAAATATTCCTGCATAATTACATGTGGGAACCAAAATATGCATATATTCTTACCTGATATTGCTTAAGTGATCCATTGATTAGGAGAGTAGATTGTTTCTCCACCCTCTCTGTTACTGCATGGGCCACTGCATAATATGACTGTGAACCTTTCATTCCCGCTCGCATACTATATTCATCATCAACATCTTGTTTAGCGCACCTAAAATCACAAAGATCCATTGATAATATCACACTAATGAAACAATTTGTCCAGTAGATTAACTCTACTGCAGCAGGAAGTTCGCGGTGGATGAGAGATATCTTATTGCATTGAGAAAGAGCGATAAATTTTTTGGCTATGACACAGTCATATCAGCTGTGGAATGCTATGTGTTCTTGTTCTATGAATGATCAAACCAAGACCCAATATATTAGCAATAATAAAGATAACCACCCAAAACAAATAGTTTTGCCAGGGTCTCAGAAAGGAGAATAGTTTAAAAATATATATTCATTCAAGGGACGTGTGCTTCATAGCTGAACCAGTGTTTAATTGGTCATCCCTAATTGCCGTTGAGAAAGTGAGTGAGCTGACTTATTGAACTACTGTTCTTCTTGAGGTTTGGGCATATCCACTTTTTGTTGGGGGTGGAGCAGAGAGAGATAAAGGAAGTTCCAGGATGTTAGAAACATAGAAAATAGGTGCAGGAGGAGGCCATTCGGCCCTTCGAGCCAGCACCGGCATTCATTGTGATCATGGCTGATCGTCCCCAATCAATAATCCGTGCCTGCCTTCTCCCCATATCCCTTGATTCCACTAGCCCCTAGAGCTCTATCTTAAATCCATCCAGTGACTTGGCCTCCACTGCCCTCTGTGGCAGGGAATTCCACAAATTCACAACTCTCTGGGTGAAAAAGTTTTTTCTCACCTCAGTCTTAAATGGCATCCCCTTTATTCTAAGACTGTGGCCCCTGGTTCTGGACTCGCCCAACATTGCGAACATTTTTCCTGCATCTAGCTGGTCCAGTCCTTTTATAATTTTATATGTTTCCATAAGATCCCCCTCATCCTTCTAAACTCCAGTGAATACAAGCCTAGTCTTTTCAATCTTTCCTCATATGACCAACCCGCCATCCCTGCGATCAATCTCGTGAACCTACGCTGCACTGCTTCAATCACAAGGATGTCCTTCCTCAAATTAGGAGACCAAAACTGTACACAATACTCCAGATGTGGTCTTAACAGAGCATTATACAACTGCAGAAGAACCTCTTTACTCCTATACTGAAATCTTCTTGTCTTGAAGACCAATATTTCATTTGCTTTCTTCACTGTCTGCTATACCAGCACGCCAACTTTCAGTGACTGGTGTACAAGGACACCCAGGTCTCGCTGTACCTCCCCCTTACCTAACCTAACCCCATTGAGATAATAATCTGCCCCCTTGTTTTTGCCACCAAAGTGGATAACCTCACATTTATCTATATTATACTGCATCTGCCATGCATCTGCCCACTCACTCAACCTGTCCAGGTCACCCTGCAACCTCCTAACATCCTCTTCACAGTTCACACTGCCACCCAGCTTTGTGTTATCCACAAACTTGCTAGTGTTGCTCCTAATTTCCTCTTCCAAATCATTAATATATATGGTAAACAGTTGCGGCCCCAACACCGAGCCTTGCGGCACTCCACTCGCCACTGCCTGCCATATTGAATTGAATTGAATTTTATTTTTTGTCATTCAGACCTTTCGGTCTGAACGAAATTTTGTTGCCTTGCAGTCATACATATAATAAAAATGACAAAAACACACAATAAACAGAAATTTAACATCCACCACAGTGAGTTCACCAGGCACCTCCTCACTGTGATGGAAGGCAAAAATCTTAAAGTCTTTGTCTCTTCCCTCCTTGTTCTCTCTGTAGCAATGGTGAAGGATTATATTTCCAAATCTGTACGAGGTGGGGCTTGGAGGCAACTCTCCACTTGGTGTTGCTCTTCTCCTTCTAGCTGGTAGAGGTCATGGGCATACACAAGGCTGTCTCATTAGCCTTGGTGAGTTGTAGTATATCCTGTAGAAGGTACAAATCTGCCTCCACTGTGCTTTGGCAGTGGAATGAGTGCATAGTAACACATCATGTTATAGTAGAAATAAGCCATTCGGCCCATCAAGTCTACTCCGCCATTCAATCATGGCTGATCTATGTCTCCCTCCTAACCTCATTCTCCTGCCTTCTCCCCATAACCTCTGACACCTGTACTAATCAAGAATCTATCCATCTCTGCCTTAAATATATCCACTGGCTTTGCCTCCACAGTCTTCTAGCAAATAATTCTACAGATTCACCGCCCTCTGACTAAAGATGGGATGCCTCTCAAGTAGGCTGTTATGGTGTCAAGCTTTGAGTGTTGTTGAAGCTGCATTTGTCTGGGCAAGTGAAGAGCATTCCATCGCACTCCTGACTAAAACTTGGTAGGCAAAGGACAGGATTGGTGAATTATTCGCCACAGGGTTCTTATCATCAGATCTGCTCTTGCAGCCACGCTGTAGATGGCTACTCCAGTTCTGTTTCGATAAGACTGAAATAACTGAGTTATTTTTGAGCCAAAAATGTCTCAGTCTAAATCATTAACATCTTTTCAAAAGTTGATGAACTTTCTTAATATAAATTAGTAAAGGCAAATGTTCTTTCTGTTGCACCAAGGATGCTTCACAGGCCCACCACCAGATGTTATTCATGTTCCATGGTTTACCATCAACATATTATGAAGGTAAATATTTAAGGGAAGTTAAGTTAAATTTATTTTCATTGACGGATGTTTGTATCACATTTGTAACCTGGAGGTAGTTTTTTGTTTTTAAAATCTGCGTGCAAATTAAAACATTTTCTGCTTATAGATATCTAGAGCAAGTGTGACAAAAAATACTGAGTCTTAATTTCTAAAATACATACAAATTGCAATTCATATACCGTATTTCCCGGCAATGAAGACGCTATTTTTTACCCTAAAATAAGGCCCGAAAATGTACCTGTGTCTTGGAGGCCGAAGATTAGATTGTTGGCCAAGAAAGATAAACTTGGCTATCCCTCAGTACAGCGGCTGTAAAAGGACAGCACCGCTGCGGGGGAGAAAAGAGTTCCTTCCACAGCGTGTGGGGAGTCTGGCCCAGGTCAGCACGGGTAAATTTGCAGGAGCATTGAGAAGGAGGGGGTTGGGGATCATGCCAGCAACTCACTCAGTAGCTCAGGTGGCTGCGAGCGGTCCCCGGGACCGGACAGCGGAACTGCAGCTAGTCCCTGGGCTCGCAGGCAACCTGGGCACTACAGCCAGTCCCGGGGCTCACAGGCAACCTGGGCACTACAGCCAGTCCCGGGGCAGGCGACCTGGGCGCTACAGCCAGTCCCGGGGCTCACAGGCAACCTGGGAACTACAGCTAGTCCCGGGGACGTGAGGGATCTGGGAGCTGCAGCAAGTCTCTGGGACGTGAGGGATCTGGGAACTGCAGCAAGTCCCGGGGACGTGAGGGATCTGGGAACTGCAGCCAGTCCCGGGGACGTGAGCGATCTGGGAACTGCAGCAAGTCTCGGGGACGCGGGGGATCTGGGAACTGTAGCAAGTCTCGGGGACGCGGGGGATCTGGGAGCTGCATCCAGTCCTGGGGACGGGGGGATCTGGGAACTGCAGCATGTCTCGGGGACGCGGGGGATCTGGGAACTGCAGCAAGTCTCGGGGACGCGAGGGATCTGGGAACGGGAGCAAGTCCCGGGGAATGCAGGCGATCTGGAAATTGCAGAAAACATTGAAAAACACGTGAAAACTATGTATTATTGGAATGTATTATCACAAACATGGGTCCTGGCCCCTACGCAAAAAAGGTCGCCGACCCCTGGACTAAACCAAACCCTTGATCCTGTCCTGCCAGCCATTTCTCAAAATTTAGCAACTCAAAATGGGGGTGCGTCCTCGAAGCAGGTGCGTCTTCATTGCCGGGAAATACGGTACTTTTAGAAGTCAATAAAATGTGCACTCAGCTAACTGGACAGCATGGCATAAGGTGCTTCGCTGCAATTTCTTTAAATTCTCTACAGTAAACAAGAATGATTTGAATACATACTCAATTATCTGCTTGGCAAAAAAGTCAGATACATCTTCAATGGTAGGAACTTTAATCTTCTTTTCTCCAGTATTAGGTGCACCTGGTGTTTCTTCATCTTCGTCCTGAACCAAAATGAATTTTATATTTAGCTTAAACAATGCAGATATTATACCGCCTAGAACGTGTGAAATGAGATGAACCATGAAACAAATACCACCATGACTCAAATAAAAAGGACAAAGAATCACTTAGTCATAGAGTGACATATACAGTGATACAGTGTGGAAACAGACCTTTTGGCCCAACTTGCCCACACCGGCCAACATTTCCCAGCTACACTAGTCCCACCTGCCTGCGCTTGGTTCATATCCGTCCAAACCTGTCCTATCCATGCACCTGTCTAACTGTTTCATAAACGATGGGTTAGTCCCGGCCTCAACTACTTCCTCTGGCAGCTTGTTCCATACACCCACCGCCATTTGTGTGAAAAGGTACCCCTCAGATCCTATTAAATCTTTTCCATTTCACCTTACGCCGCATCTGCTCCCAGGATGAGGTGTTCCACACCAGGGCATCGCAAATGCCCTCATTCTTCAAGGAACGGGGGTTCCCCACCCCCACTATAGATGAGGCTCGCACCAGGGTCTCTTCCATACCCCGCAACACTGCTCTCTCTCCCCATCCCCCCACTCGCAACAAGGGCAGAGTCCCCCTGGTCCTCACCTTTCACCCCACTAGCCAGCACATACAACAGATAGTCCTCCGTCAGTTTCGCCACCTCCAACGTGACCCCACCACTCGCCACATCTTCCCATCTCCCCCCCTGTCTGCCTTCCGCAAAGACCGCTCCCTCTGTAACTCCCTTGTCAATTCTTCCCTTCCCTCCCGCTCCACCCCTTCCCCGGGCAATTTCCCTTGCAACCGCAAGAGATGCTACACTTGTCGCTTTACCTCCCCCCTCGACTCCATTCAAGGACCCAAGCAGTCGTTCCAGGTGCGACAGAGGTTCACTTGCACCTCCTCCAACCTCATCTATTGTATCCGCTGCTCTAGATGTCAGCTGATCTATATCGGTGAGACCAAACGTAGGCTTGGCGATCGTTTCGCCGAACACCTCCGCTAGGTCCGCACTAACCAACCTGATCTCCCGGTGGCTCAGCACTTCAACCCCCCCTCCCATTCCATATCCGACCTCTCTGTCCTGGGCCTCCTCCACGGCCAGGGTGAGTAACACCGGAAATTGGAGGAACAGCACCTCATATTCCGCTTGGGTAGCTGCATCCTGGTGGCATGAACATTGAATTCTCACAATTCAGTTAACCCTTGCTGTCTCCTCCCCTTCCTACCTCTCCCTCAGCCCTCGGGCTCCTCCTCCTTTTTCCTTTCTTCTCCCCGCCTCCCCCCACCCCCTATCAGTCTGAAGAAGGATTTTGGCCCGAAACGTTGCCTATCTCCTTCGCTCCATAGATGCTGCTGCACCCGCTGCGTTTCTCCAGCATTTTTGTGTACCTTCACCTTGAACCTATGTCCTCTGGTCCTCGATTCCCCTACTCTGGGTAAAAGACTCTGTGCATCTACCCGATCTATTCCTCTCAAGATTTTGTACACCTCTATAAGATCACACCTCATCCTCCTGCACTCCAAGGAATAGAGACACTGTCTACTCAACCTCTTCCTATAGCTCACACCCTCTCGTCCTGGCAACATCCTCATAAATCTTTTCAGAACACTTTCAAACTTGATGATAACTATCCTATAACATGGTGCCCAGAACTGAACACAATATTCTAAATGCGGTCTCACCAACTTCTTGTACAACTGCAACATGACCTCCCAACCTCTATACTCAATACTCTAACTGATGAAGGCCAATGTGCCTAAAGCCTTTTTGACTACCTTATTTACCTGCGACTCGACCTTCAAGGAATCATGCACCTGTACTCCTAGATCCCTCTGCTCTACAACACCTGCCAGAGGACTACCATTTACTGTGTAGGTCCTGCCCTTGTTAGACGTCCCAAAATGCAACACCTCACACTTCTGTTTTAAATTCCATCAACCATTCCTCCGCCCACCTGGCCAATCGATCCAGGTCCTGCTGCGATCTTTCACAACCATCTTCCCTATCTGGAAAAACACCCACTTTTGTATCATCGGCAAACTTGCTAACCTTGCCATGTATGTTCTCATTCAAATCATTGATGTAGTTGACAAACAGTAACAAGCCCAACATCGAACCCTGAGGCACACCACTAGTCACAGGCCTCCAGTCCGAGAAGCAACCTTCCACCATCACCCTTTGCTTCCTTCCATGAAGCCAATTTGCTATCCATTCAGCTATCTCTCCTTGGATCCCATGCGATCTAACCTTCCAGAGCAGCCTACCATGCGGAACCTTGTCGAATGCCTTACTGAAATCTATGTACACAACATCTACAGCTTTGCCCTCATCAACCTTTTTGATCAATTCTTTTTTAAAAAAAATCAGATTTGTGAGATACGACCTCACACGTACAAAACCATGCTGACTATCCCTGATCAGCCCTTGCCCATCCAAATGCCTGATTAACCTATCTCTCAGAATACTCTCTAGTAACTTTCCAACTACACATGTTAAGGTCACCGGCCTATAGTTCCCAGCATTTTCCTTGCAGCCCTTCTTGAAAAGAGCCATAACATTTGCCACCCTCCAGTCTTCCGGCACCTCTCCTGTATTTAAGGATGACACGTAAATTTCAACCAGGGCTCCCGCAATTTCCTCTCGAGTTTCCCGCAATGTCTGGATATATCTGATCAGGCCCTGGAGGTTTGTCTACCTACATACATGTTAGTATCTTCAGTACTTTTTCGATGGTAACACTTCTCATAGCTATAGTTCAGCCAGCTTTCTGTATTTTGTTAAACTATTGAGCAAAGAGAAATGTTGTGTCCTGAGTCCCCAGCTCCACCCCCTGTACACCCGTGACTGGGTGCCCAAGAATACCACCAACTTTAAGTTCGCCGATGATACCACCATAGTCAGCTGGATCAACAATGATAAGATGGAGTTCAGGGAAGAAATTGGGAATTTGGTATCATGGTATCAGAAGAACAAGCTAGCTCTTAATGTCAGCACGAGAAAATAACTGGATGTTGACCCAAGGAGCAGGCGTGAGAAGAGAGCCTAAGATGAACACAATCCTGTCCTTATCAAGGGGGCTACTGCAGAAACTGTCAACAGCATCAAAATTCCTGGGCATCCATATCATCATCAACCTAAACCTGATCCCTTCAATGGTACTTTTATTGTCATAGGTACCTAGGCACAATGAAATTCCCCTTTTTTTTTTGCATACAGTACAGTAAAAATCTTACTATACATAGGTGCAATCATACTTACAGTGCCTTCCATAATGTTTGGGACAAAGACCCATCATTTATTTGTTTGCTTCTGTACTCCACAATATGAGATTTGTAATAGAAAGCAAAGCACATGTGGTTAAAGTGCACATTGTCAGATTTTATTAAAGGGTATTTTTATACATTTTGGTTTCCCCATGCAGAAATTACAGCTGTGTTTATACATAGTCCCGTCCATGGCTTCACAAGCGTTTGTAATTGCTTAGGTATGTTTAAATGCTTCTTTAATGCAGGTATAAGAGAGATCTCAGCATCTGGTCTTTCCTCCAGTCTTTCCATCACCTTTGGAAACTTTTATTGCTGTTTATCAACATGAGGACCAAGGTTGTGTCAATGAAAGTCAATTCTTGAGTGGCCAAGTCAATGACCCGATCTGAACCGAATTGAACATGCCTTTTATATGCTGAAGAGAAAACTGAAGGGGACTAGCCCCCAAAACAAGCATATGCTAAAGATGGCTGCAATACAGGCATGGTGGAGCATCACCAGAGAAGCCACCCAGCAACTAGTGATGTCCATGAATCACAGACTTCACGCAGTCATTGCATGCAAAGGATATGCAACAAAATACTAAACATGACTAATTTCATTTACATGACATTGGTGTGTCCCAAACATTATGGTGCCCTGAAATGGGGGGCGTATGTATAAGCACTGCTGTAATTTCTACATGGTGAAACCAAAATGTATAAAAATGGCCTTTATTAAAATCGGACTATATGCACTTGAACCACATGTCATTTTTTCTATTACAAATCTCAAATTGTGGAGTACCGAGGCAAATAAATAAATGACCACTTTTGAGAAGCCTACAAAACATAACTTCCTACTAATATATTCTGTCCCCTGCTGCTTCATAGCTCCAATTAAAATAATTCAAATTCCAGGATCTTTATCATCCATGCTCCTCAATCTCCTTTCATTTTTTTGCTGTCCTTCCTATATTTCAAATATCTTGGAATATTCAGTTGAGTTTTCATCACTGTACAACCATATTTCTATAAAAACAATAGGTCATATCTATTTATGACCATTCCCTTGTTGCAGTATCATAGTGAATTCCCCTACTTCCAATTCCTCCATCTACACCGCATCTGCGCCCAGGATGTGCCATACCAGGTCATCAGAGATGTCCTCATTCTTTAGGAAATGGGGGTTCAGCTCTTCCATTATAGATGAGGCTCTCACTAGGGTCTCTTCGATATCCGCTCTTGCTCCCCCTCTCCCCATTCGTAACAAAGACAGAGTCCCCCTTGTCCTCATCTTCCACCCCACCAGCCGTCGCAAACAGCAAATAATCCTCGCCACCTCCAACTACTAGCCACATCTTCCCATTTTCACCCCTTTCTGCTTTCCACAGAGACCGTTCCTTCCGCGACTCCCTGGTCAACTCATCCCTTCCAACCCAAACCACCCCCTCCCCAGGAACATTCCCCTGCAACCGCAAGAGATGCAACACCTGTCCCTATACCTCCCCCCTTGACTCTGTCCAAGGACCCCAACAGCCTTTTCACGCGAGTCAGAGGTTGACGCACCTCCTCCAACATCTACTGTATCCGCTGTTCCAGGTGTGGACTCCTGTATATCGGCGAGGCCAAGTGCAGGCTCGGCGATTGTTTCGCTGAATACCTCCACTCGATCTGCCTAAACCTACCTGATCTCCTGGCTGCTAAATACTTTAACTCCCTCTCCCATTCCCACACTGACCTTTCTGTCCTAGGCCTCCTCCATTGTCAAGAGTGAGGCCCAGTGCAAATTGGAGGAACAGCACCTCATATTTTGCTTGGGTAGCTTACATCCCAGCGGTATGACCATTGACTTCTCTAACTTCAAGTAGCCCTTGCTTTCTCTCTCTCTCTCCATCCCCTCCCCTTCCCAGTTCTCCTACAAGTCTTACTGTCTCCGACTGCATATCATCTCTGTACCACCCACTCCCCTGACACCAGTCTAAAGAAAGGTCTCAACCCAAACGTCACCCATTCCTTCTCTCCAGAGCTACTGCCTGTGTTCTGCTTAGTTACTCCAGCTTTTTGTGTCTATCTTCAGTTTAAACCAGCATCTGCAAGTTTGTTCTTACACCCTCCTAGAAGGATATTGCTTCCAGTCCTGTTGACATATAACCTATCTATACAGGCCCCAGCTGCTCCAGAAGTGCTCTCAGAAATCTAAAGACCTCTCCCACAATTCCAACACATTCATTTATTCAAGTCTCTATTTCTGTTTTTGTAAGCACATGGCACTGGATTCACAAGAGAAAAACAATTATTTGACAGAATGCAAAGTAATAGCCCAATAAAGAAAATACACCCAATATAGAAAAATAGGAATTGTGAAATAAAAAAAAGATCAAAAATGCTACAAAAAAATTCACAAACCTCATCTTCATAATCTGATCCACTCTCTTCAGTGTCTGATCGTGGGGCCACTTCATACCTAAAATGGTGGCAAAACCCCCCCCAGTAAATTAACATGATGATGATTGAAAAACAAAAAATACTGTAAGGATATATTATAAAATCATCTCAAATAATTTAATGAAAATTAATTGTGTATTACCCAAACATTTTGGTTATAACTGTAAAGTGCAAACAAAAGATTATTTAAAAAAAATTATAAATGAAACTCAGGAAGTAGAGATGGTCGAAAGCTTCAAGTTTTTAAGAATAAAAATCAGCAGCAATTTGCCCTGGACCAGCCACATTGAAGCTATGGCCAAGAAAACACACCAACGTCTCCACTTCCTTGGAAGGCTTAGGAAGTTCGGCATGTCCTCAACAACCCTCACCAACCTCTACAGATGTGTCGTTGAAAGCATTTTATCGGGATGCATCACAACATGGTTTGGGAACAGCTCCATCTAAGACCGCAAAAGAAATGCAGTTGTGGACCTAGCCCCGACCATCATACAAATCAGCCTCCCTTCCATTAACTCCATATACATTTCACGCTGCTTCAGCAAGGCCATGTCTTACCGGTCATTCCCTGTTCTCCCCTCTCCTATCAGGCAAGAGGTACTGACGTTTGAAAACACATACCTCCAGATTTAGGGACAGTTTCTTTCCAACTGTTATCAGGCAACTGAACCATCCTCTCACCAGCTAGAGTGTGATCCTGACCTCCCACCTACCTCAATGGAGACTTTTGAACCATCTTTAATTGGACTTTATCTTGCCTTAAATTGTATAACCTTTATCTGTACCCTGTGGACGGCATTATTATAATCATGTAGTTTTTTCCCCC